>NW_027471442.1:0-25246 GCF_051020765.1 Lasioglossum baleicum
GTCTCGCGAAGACACAGGAAAGGAAGTAGCGTGAACTAATGGGCGAGAGTGTTCAATAGCCGTGTAAAAATGTGGAAGATACCAGAGGGAAAGGATACAATGGAGATTCTATAGCGACAGTTAGTGTGTTTACACCGGATCGATGTCTCGCGGTACATCGAAGCAGCAACGATGTTCGATACGTGTCACGTACTCCGTACCGACGGACGTCCCGTGCTCGATAGAAATTCGATAGAAAAGAGTCCGAACGTGTGGAACTTCTCTCGTCGAACGAGCCACGGATCGTTTCCACTCGCTGGAACGATTTTGTAAATAGAAGGCTGGTTCTGCTTTTTTGTTCTCGTTTCACCGAAGCACCGTTTCCTCGGCTGGGCAAATTTGTTCGATTTTCATGCGGACTCGTTAGAAACTGCATTCCTTTTTCGTCCGACTGGAAGCACAGAGAGAAGAACGGGGAAAGGGGGGGGGGGAGAGAGAGAGAGAGAGAGGAAGAGTCGTCTTCGCGTCTGCAGGAGAAGTATGCCGCGTCGATATTCTTTTCAGTTTAAATTAAAATTGTTCTCGAGAATTGAAACCGAACGAGTGAAATCGCTCGTGAAATTTCTCCAACCGGCATCCAGATAAATGAATTCTCTGGTCGTATACCTATTAAGCAGTATCAATGTGCCTCAGTTTCGCGCAGGATTGACGCCGATTTGAGAGAGAAAGAGAGAGAGAGAGAGAGAGAGAATAGAGGAGAAAAAGAAAAAGAGAGGGCAGAGCAATGAGCTTCATCGACAATCGTATCGCTGCGCGTCGATCGTTCGCGATCGTATCTGTTTCCGCTTCATTCCCTGCCCGATTCGATTGGAAACACCGTAGGGGACAAATCAGGAATTCAGACCCTGAATGAACTCTATGTAATCCTTATTTCCCGGCAATCATCCCGGTGAAATCGGTGATCATCGTCGTGATTCGTTATCCCTGCTTGAGAATAACAAAATTCCGACCGGCTAGATTAAATCGCGTTGCGTTTTTCTCCGCTGAGCGTAAAGAACAGCGGAAAAAGTAAGGATAGTTTGGCAGAAACGGTGGGATAGGGGGTGTATCGGAAAAGAGAAAGGTCCGAAAGGACCGAGGAGAGTGGGATCGTAACCAAGGAACCCGTGGATTCGTATTCATCCGTTACTTTGCCGATACGTTCCGTTCGAAAGGGCATTATAGATTCGCCGCGATACCGCAACGATCGTTTTCCCTCTCGATGGAAATTCTCCGGACGAAAATATTCAAAACGGTGGAATCTTATTGGAAATGGTTATAGGCGGGGTGACGGGAATGCAGGAGCGGATCCGGAATTATCGAGGTTGGGCAGAAAAAGCGGGCGCGTGTCGGAAAATAAGGGCTATTCGCGTGGTATTTCCGAAGCTGTACGCGAAACGTCGAGTAACAATAGGTCGACAAATATTGCGAGCGTACAATGGCCTGCGTGCGACGCGAATCAACGCTCGCAGCGTGAATTCGCGGAGCGGAAAAAAACGGATGTTAGCGTAGCTGTAATTGAAGAGGTAGTTGCGGCAAGGGGTAGAACCCCTTTCGAAATACACCCACTACCACGTGACGAATGGAATGTAAATGTAAAGGGTCGAGGACGAGTGGAATCCTCTTACGATTCCGTCCACGTTCGGACACTCTTCTGCCCTACTGTCAGAGCGGACCAGTCAGGCTTTTCTCTCTTCCCTCTTTCTCCCCCTTGCCACGCGCTCGTCGCTCCGAATTCTCTCGCTTTCTCGGTCTCGTTGTGTAGTGCAGCGAAATTTCAACCGGACGTCAGGAAAGTTAAAGGTTCAGCGGAAATGAACGTGTAATTGTAGATAAGCGAATGCGCCATACTGGCAACGATTATTAACTAAATATTAAACAGGAAAGGAATATTTCCAGCAGAAGTTTGCGTTAGGCAGAAGTTCCCGTCTCGAACGGTTCCATCAAAGGGAAACGGGAATTAATAAACAGCATTCTTCGAATCGATTCGAAACTTTTCGATATCCCGCTGAAATCCGGCGGGCTGGATATTAAAATTAAATTACGCGATTGAACGAACATCACTCGATGTTAATAGAATAATTGAAACGACCCGATCGATTGCTAATTAACGTCCGATATAATATTATTTTAGCGTGCGAACTTCTAAATTAAACACATCGTATAGGCCACGGTTTCGATAATACACTCCAATCTCTCTCCTCCCCCTCTCCTTTCCTCTTCTTTCCCCCCGATTGAAGCAAATTATTTCCCCTATTAATTCGCTTGGAATCAACTTTGCCGGTCCGGCGAATCGCGCGTCATCTTGTAACTTACCTATTTACGAGGAGCATGTTTCTGCAAGCTATGCCGTTTTAAATCGTATCCAAGCGAAACATTCGTCGAGCGAGGTCGAGGTTCGGCTTTATTGGATATTGGAAAACGTCCCCATCTCTCTCCGGTGCGGCTGTAAAGGCTGGTCCTTGGAGATCAACGGGATCCTGTGGCCACCTACGATCATTGTTCAGACCTACGGCTATTCCAGGTCAATCCACGGGATCCGTGGAAAGGCCGGCTTTACGAGGCCTCACCCCCGTTGACGAACGACACGCTGACTCCCGTAAATTTTCAAACTTCCTCCCTGCATTATGTATAGCCGTCCAGGCAGCCTTCCCACCCTCCACCTCTTCCTCCTCGATCCTCGCGAATCGCAAGATTGAAAACTGACATCCTCGCTGACGTATTACACCGACTCGCGCGAAGAACGGAGAAAAAGCGACGAAGATGAACGACGACTCTGTCCTTCGCCGATATCAAAGGCGAAGGTGATCGCGAAAGCAACCGCAAACCGTTTTTTCTTTCATTTACGGTGGGAAAGGATCGCGGTGAGTTACTCGATTCGCGATATCTATGCCTTACCGTCGATACGTTACACCGATCTATGTCATTGCGCTTTATTATCGAGCTAGTAAGTACTTCCGGTCGTTGGGATAGAAACAATGTCACTACGGGAACCGTGAACGACAAATGTAGATGGTTTATCCCGAGTAGAAAGCAGGACTGTTATAAAAGAACGTGGCGGTTTTTCACGAGCCTGCCCCGCTGGCGGGAAAGGAACCTCGCCGTTCCTCTCGGGTCGTTTGTTTGATTAACGGAAGAGATCGGTCGACGTTGGCGAAAAGTTGAGCATCGTGTCGACGGAAATATCTTGAACCGCCTGGCGGAACCGATGAAATCGCGCGAGCGCGTTTGCATTCTGGGCACCGTTAAAATCGAGTAAAAAGAAACAATCGGCGAAATGGAAGTGGAGGGAAAAGCAAATCGAGTGGCTCGCGGTGTCCTTTGCTCCGCGAGTTTCGTTCGAGCGTATTTTCGCTTACGAAATATCAATTTCGATTGTTTCCCTTGAACGTTTTCACTCGCTGCAAAAAATCCCCAGCCGCTCCATCAGCGTAGAAACTCGAGTGCTTTTACGCCGAAACGTCATGGTTTCTTTTATTCTATTAAAGCAAAACGAAAATAGCGCACTCCCCCGCGATACGCGGCGGTTTAGCTTTCGCGGAGGCTGCTTAACGCTTTTCCAAGTAACCCCGATTCCTTCGCGATTTCACACAAGCCGAGCTCGAGTAGTAATGTAATCAATATCCGTGTAATCGGTTGCCAGGTATCGTTACTAGCGGCCTCGGGCTACGCTCGATAAAACCGTAGAACAACCAGCTGATGACTTTTATACTTTCCCATCTGTTTAATATAAAGTATCGAGGGCTCGATTAATTGCACGTCAACGAAGAACGCTTGGTGGAAAATCGATAATTCCGTAATCGGGACGCGACGAAAAATGGTTAAAAGCCCGTTCTCGATGACTTCCGAACGCGTACGATCCCGGAATATTCCCGTGAAATCGCTAAACAGAGGGATTAACGCGGCGACTAACTTTTTACCTGACGCGATCCTAATTAATTAGCGAGGATCGAAGCGCCGGTTAAGAGTTATGAACGTGATAAACACTCGACAAGAATAAGTACGATCTTCGAGTTGCTCGACGAGTTTAAAATCGCATAAAATGGGTCTTCAGTTCCCGCGTATCTGGGTCAAAAAGCGGAGGGATGAATCGGAGAAAATCTTTACGCGATGCTTCTCGTAAAAAGGTAGATATAATTTCCTGTGCTAGATAAATTTTTTTTTCCCCTCCCCATCGAGTGTTCGACGTTTCGCCATAAACTCTACAGCGAAAATGACACAACGCGCGCGCGTAGTATCCTCTTTGTTGCATTCTCGTCTACTCCTCGTACCCGATAGCCAAGTATCTGGCAAATTAGCCATCCAAACCGAATGCGCTTTTTATCTCTTTGATATTCTTTTACGCGATCATGCCAGCCACCCTTCCTTTCTCCGTTTTCCTCTTCCGTCGCCATTTCCTTGCCAACTTATGACTTCACGTGGAACTTTTACCATCGGCAAGCGTTCCTTCTGTTTTTCTATCTCCCTATATACCTCCCGGTATCTATCGAGTACGACTTCCTCCCCACGTCCCGATCCGCTTCCGTTTTCCTTCCGTTTCCCTCCCCTTTCCCTTCCGTTCCTACGACCTCGCTTAATTTTATTTCTTCCATTCCTCGCGCTTATCGTAACGTCTGTGTTCCACCAAACACACGCTTTCCAGGCTCCTCGACGAGTATCGCCGAAAGTTACGACACACCTCGAACTCCGCTTGCGATCCGCTCGAAAGCAACAAGCGAACAGGTGAAAATCACTCGAGAGATACCCTCTTTCGTCCGTCGCGTATTACATACTCGAGCGAGGGTTTAATGGAAAACGCGCGCGACTTTCAGAGTAATTGAAAAATTTGTCGAAATCTCAGAGAGAGTTTGTTCCGTGTTCAGCGAAACTGCCCGCGGCCACAAGATATTTCGTTTCATGGTACATTTGCGAGATGTCTTTTAATTAAAGAGCCGTGCGCCATCATCGCGTAATTAGCATTGTTTCGTTTTAATCGGTGCTTGTTTTAAAGTGGAATTCGGTGAGCCGCGCGGCCATCACCGAGCAAATCGAGCAGCACTTTCCTCGCAATTATCGCGTTGTAATGCGCGATCGCTCGCATCGAACCGGCGAAATTAGGCAGAAACCCGTTAATCGTGTCTGCGGAAAGATCAACGAGATAACGTTTCGCGGCGTGCTCGTTAATTTATTGCAATACGAAACGGAACGGGAGCGAAACGGGAGCGAAACGGGAACGAAACGGGAACGAAACGGGAACGAAACGGGAACGAAACGGGAACGAAAAGGATAAAGGAAAAGGGGTGGAATCTTGGTTCGCCGAGGAATTCGACGAGGGTGATATCAGTTTCATGGACGAGACGCGGACCGATTCGGGATAACGATGGAAAAAGTGCCAACTACCGACGACAAACAAGCGCGGAATCTAATTTTCCGCTGTTTCGAGCCCGATTCCCGCGCGTTTCCACGATTTTCCCTAATAAACCTTGTTCATCCGCGACGTTTAACGAATCGCCGGTCCGCGTTGGACGTCGAAACGCAATCGTTGACGGAAGCGATCCGCTGGCAAACAATTACCACGGTATCAGCCGCAAAATTCGCGTTACAAGCGGCCAACTAGACCTGACTGGCAAATAGGCAGCGACATTTCGCGAAACTGCTGTTTAATATAAACGTTAACAGCGTACGTGTTTAATATTTCGCGACGCCGGCCGCAAAATCGAAGTAACCGCTGTGCATGTAGAATTTCGATTAATTTGCCGTAATGTTCGATCGAGCACGACCGCCAAATAGATCGGCGAACGTTTCGCGTGGTCATTAACGCGTGTCGCGCGGAGGGAGAGAGAGAGAGGAAATCGAGGCGACGAGGAGGAAATTTGCGGCGGAAAAACTACGTCGTCGGAAATTAATTTAAAAACACAATCGCGGTGGTTGGCCGAAAGAAAAAACGTGGCAACCGCATGAACAAAGGTGGAGACGTGCCGAGGTAAACGCTAGAATCTCCGTGCGGCTGCCACTTGAAAGTTGAAGCGCGGTGATTGGGCACGGCCCGAGTCTCCAGCACCCTATATTAAATTATTATTCATTATCTCGGCTCGCCACAGCCTCGCGCCCTTTTTAGACAGCAATTTCACCCGCTACTCCCGCTGATATTTCCGCCGCGACATCTCGCAAGAACGCTAAGCTTTTCCCGCGAAAGCAACTGCGAAGGGTAAAAAAGAAAAAAATGGGGTACGGCCATTTAAACGGGGACTCTGGGATCGGCGAATCCGCCGGGTTCGACGTGAAACGGGGACTCGTAATTCTCAATGAATCCGAAAGCAACTGTCAATACGTGAAATTAAACGGTCAATAAAGCTTGGCGAACGGCAGCGTAGAGCTTTCCCCGCGATCTATAAAACGCGGGAAATAACCGCGAATAATGCTCCGGTTCGATCCCTTTACGTCGTCGCCGCGGAACGGTGAGTCGTTATATCCGTTTCCCAGAGACCGGATAATAAAGCGATTCCAAAGAGGTCCCCCTAAAACGCTTTTAATTGGTCGTTACCGTGCGATGCAACCGAGCGCCGCGGTTTTTCTCGAGATGGAAGGCACGACCGGAAGAAAGGGCGTTGAAAACTTAGAACGAACCCTTCTCTCTTTCTCTCTCTCACACCGGGAAAGCCTCGAATTACGATGATAATTACGAATAACGGGCGCAAAAAGGAAAGTTGCGCGGTGTAATTAAAGGGAAGAGAGAATTATGGAAGAAGAGGGAAAGCGGAGCTACATCGATCACCGGTATTTACATTCGCTCTGAACGGTATGTTTTTTAATATATGCGTGACACGATACAAGGACGGTTAATCGTTGAAATTGAAAGCCCCGCTGGCCGAAATCACGCGGCTTCCCGAGGAAACCGAGCTCGCGTGTCATGGCCGATAACGCTAAGTTGGAGGCTTAGCTTAGAGGAAATAAAGATAAATGACGGCATTTCGTGCGGGACAAATTGAAAGTGGAAGAGTGTCGTCATATATCAGTATTTGTTCTCGCTTCTTGCGCATCGCCAATAACCCGTGACATCTCGAGAACCTATTTTTTCCAATTAAGAGGCACGGTTACGACGACAGCTCCAGAACTCGAGGGCGACACTCGAATTTCATTAGAACAACCTTCCGTGACTCCTTTCCCCTTTGCGTATCGTTCCTTCTTCGGCCCTCTGCCCCGGAATTTGTTTCGCCACGCGATGACGAGGAGATTACAGCGGAGTTACGAAGCGTTCAGTCGTTGCAGCTCTATTCCACTTTGCGATAAGGTAAGATCAGGTAAGATTAGGTTCGGGTTAGATACCTACGAGAACGTCAAACCTTTCGTTCCATAGTCCTCCTGTTCGGTTATTGTCCTTCCATTAAATCGAAAGAACACGAGGAAAAAGAAACGTCGGTTGGAGAAAGATCCGGTTTTCCGTCAGGTCTGGTCAGCGGCTCATAAGCCACGGTGGGAAACAGCGACGTTGTCGCGCGAGCGAAATGCCGAAACTTGGAAACCCCCTGGTTCATCCGGCGAAGACGCGGATGGTACGAGGAAATAAAAACCGGGTAACACGGTGGCGCGGTTTCCAATCTGACACAGACAAATCGCGTCCCGTTGGCAAGCACCGAATCGGAGCAACGCCGCCGACTAGCCCGTCATAATGCTGAGCGATCGTCCAGAAACGCATCTTATTTGTCGAAAACCGAATCCATTCCGAGTCTCGTTTCCTTTTAGATATCCTGCCTGATAGTTCCCATCCACGCCGGGGAAAACTATTCGTCTTGGCGGAGCTTTTCCGTTCCAACTGTTTCAAGGATGAAATAAGTCCGCGCGGTTTCAGCTCGCTCTGCCCCCGAGGCTGCGGAATTGTGGTTATAAATTCGAAACAAATTGGAGAAGACGGGGAACGGCGGGCTGACTGATCACTCCGCGATATTCGAAACGCCGTTCGGCGCTGCCGGAATTTGATAATCTCGAATATCGCGGGCATATCTCGTGCATGATCGCGACAATTACGCGTAACGATAGAATTCGAGTCTGGCGGAAAATAACGAGCATGTTTGTTTTCGTTTGCAGGTTTCGTTACTCGATTTATTACCGTTCGACTCCTGTTTCATTACTCCCGTTATCGATTTGCGTTCATCGTAATACGAGGCTTTTTAGGTAGGAACGTAGCTAAAGATCGTTCGCAACGGGCCTTCCCGTAGGAAAGTAACTCTATCACGAAGCTTCGATCAAATCGTCGCTTCCTTGGTATCGGCTGCTGTCACTCTCCGAGGAAACTAGATTATAACGCGTAACACGGTTTCGAATCGACGGTAACTATATTCTAAGTTTCGACCGAACGCAACTGCGATTCGGTCGCGATTCAATCCCGAATTAGATCCTCGAATCCTTGGCCGGGTAAAGTTTCCGGCCTATCATATCCGATAACACGTTCGGTCCGCCACGCGGTATCGATTTTCCCCGCGATTCGCATCCCGATCTCGATGACGCGAAAATTAAAAGATCCTACCGCGGTGCATCCGCGGGGAAGGTAAACAGGGAGAGAACCCTGGCCCGAGCAACTTTTCTAACCAGGAAAAGTTTAATTACGTTTTCGTTAAGCTTTGACATGGCCGATCCGATTACAAGGAAGAAAAGTTTTGCCGCGGCAGAGGGCAGGGAAAAATGCATGCGAGTTGGCCGCGCGTACGCAGCGGCTGTCGGTTTTCCAGCTTTCGACAGGGACCTATGTCGGAGATAATTTACATGGAAATGAGGATCGGCATTGATTTTACGTCGAAGCCAGTAACAGAACTAGCCCGGTGATAGATTGTCCCGCTACCTGACGTCGATCAAGTTTTCTTGTCGAAAAGCCAGAGTGGAATTCCCCCTTCGTTCGACGCCCTCCTGGCCGCCCGTTTCCTTCTATCCATCCTCCAATCCTCTCTCGCTTACCAGACGAATGGAAATTTCTCTCCGGCCAGTGATCCTCTACGTGTCGAAACACGCGTCACACGCTATGCTTTTCCATTTTTTATCCCCCGTTCCGGCCGCGATCTCGTCGCAACTCGCCGCAACGCGGATGGTTTAGTTTGAAGTTCTCGCAGGCGGAAACAGGAAAGACGCCGGGTTCCACGTAAATGAAACGAAATGCACCGCGAATAAATCTTTTTCCCCTTTTCTTCTTCTCCTTCCTCTTCTTCTTCTTCTTCTTCTTCTTCTTCTTCTTCTTCTTCTTCTTCCTCTTTCCATTTTTAAAACGACATCGAAGGGAAAAGCAATTCGAGTCCGGCTAGATGCAACCGCATAAATCTTGGCTGTAACCGAGAAACACCGCGTCGAGCAGGACGACCCGAGTAGTCGTAGGAATTGCCGCAAAACTCCGGCTTCTTCTCCGGTTTCCGGCGAACGAACGAACGAAGAATCCAGGGTCGCGTGATTCGTCTAATTAATCCGAAACACGGAGAAAAGAGTAGAGGAGAATCGGGAGAACGATCCCGAAGACTTCCGAAGCTGTTCTCGTTCGATTTTCCGCGCGTATCGCGCGCGCGACAAACACGCGTCGTGTCACGGTGCACGACGGTGAAATTGCGCCATTAATTTAACAAGCGACGCGCCGCACATTTCCCCGTAATTTCCGGCAGGGTCATTAAGGCGACGCTTGTATTTCTTGTAACCGTATTATCGAAAAATCTACGGGCTCGGAAATTGCCGGGATCGGCAAGACTATAGATCGCAGACAGGATCACCTTTACCGAGCTGTAATGGAACCCCGTGAACAGGCTCGGGTCATCGCGTTCCCTTATTCATCGTAGCGCGAGTCGAAACGCAACGATACGCCTGAAAAAACGTCACGGAGCAATGACACTGAAAATATCGGGCGGAAGTTTGGTCGGTGTACAACAACCCTAGGGGAGGGAAAAGCAGCAGCGCAATTGCTATCGAGTAGAACGTGTTTTTTCCCCCCCGGTTTTAATCGACTCTGAAAATTGGCGAGGCTGCGCGATAAATCATCGCTCGGAGATAAACGGGCTGCTGGCACAAAGACCGGCTTCCGGCGCGGCGGAAATGCAAAATCACCTGCAAATTCGATACGAAGGAACAATCGATGAACCCTTGTTACGATCCCTGGTAGAAGAGCACGCCGAGCGAAGCTTCGCCACTTCTTTCGCCTTTGTGCAGCATCGGACGGAACTGAAATCGCTCGGCCGCAATGTTCCAATAAGTCCGTGAATATCTATAAAAATGTCCGACATGTTTCCGAAACTTTAAATCGCCGGCTATTATTCCGACGAGGAGTAGACGAGTCGAACGAAAGTTTCCCGATAAATCATCGTGAAAAACCGAACAGGGCCGAGGCTGAAGGGACGGGGAACGGACGGGAAACGGAGGAGAGAGAAGGGGGGAGTAAAGAGAGTAGTTGCGAAACTAATAAATATTAATACCGTATGCTTACTTCATAATCGATCGAGACCCGAGCATCCTTTTCTCCGACCATTCCAACCAACCTGCCTGCGTACAACGAATTAAGTTTGTATTTTTTCCATGTACAACTTTCGAAATTATTTCACCCTTTTCGCCCCCGTGACTGTTTTCCAATCGTTTATCGTTCGGCCAATAGAAACGGATTCGTCCTGTCAGACGCGCGATCGGGAAAAATCCGATAAATCCGTCGTTGCACTCGCACTGCGTGAATTCTCGTAAACGTCGCGATATATTTCAGTGATTATGCGACCTATATCGCGCGATATCTAGGGGAGTAACGAGAGAAAGAAAAAAAGAGGGAACGGGAATTAGTTTGGAATTGTAACGAATATCGGGAATATTGCGAGCGCGCGTCCGCGAGCAGCAGAACGCGATTTATCCAGGACGATGAATTTCACTCGTAATATATGCCGAACACACAACACCACGCGTGAATGTGGTTGTTTTCGAAAACATAGTACGAATAATTATCTCGGTCCACGTCCCACAGGCACTGAAACCCCGTGTGTATGCTTTGATCAAGACGTTGAACTATCGTCACCTGTACTACCAATTTGTACCTGGCAAGCAGAAAAAAAGAAAGAAACATTGGATTACGGGCGAACGGTATCGAGTGGAGTAATGCCTTATAAAAAAAAACCGGCGTCCCCGCGTCGTTGCGACACGGTTGCGCTCTCGACCTGCACCCCGGCCAATTAAATCCCGAATTAGAAACGGCAGGGACGATTTTTCGCGACAACAGCTGTTACGAAAGAATTTACGAGGGAACGCCGGGGTGAGTCGGTTCCAGAGTCGTTAGCATCGCAAACGTTTCACGTTTACGCGGCGAAAAATCCGGACGCGTTGCTACCTATCGAAATCCTTTTTGCACAGCATATTTTGCAAGTCAGATCCAATCTCGAAACATAATTTCGCCATGTGAGTCGGGTGATAGGACGTCACCGGCGACAGCTTACTCTCCATCGTCTGCTTCACCATCTGATCGACCACCTCGATGTGGAAAGGATGAAACGATTCCAGCCGGTAGGTGTTCTGGTACTTGGGAATCTACGCGTATTTCGATCGAAACGTCGCCTCGATTAATCTTTCGCATCGATACTAGCATTTTGCGCGTTGCTTAGGGATCGAACCCTTCCCGGTCATTCTACCTACCTTCACTCGATCTCCGCGTTTGTGGAAAAACACGCGACTGGCTGAACTGAAGCCAGAGATCCTCGACATCAGCCTCTTCTTGCTCTGAAGCGACATCGAGACTGTTCACCGGAGCAATTCGGATTAACCTTATCGTCTATTTCTACCTGACGTTTACCTCGTTGAACTGTACTTGTCTCATGCTGAGCTTTCGTAAATTCGGGTTCGAACGGAATCTCGAAGAGCGCGTCTCGTTGACCTGTTTGCTTTGCTGTTGGTTCATGATCGGAAAGTCTAAGATGATTTCGGTGAGCGGGCAATGGTAAAATCGGGAAACAAAAGAACGTTCGTGGAGATGAAGTGCGCACTCGTATCGCAATGGAATAAACTAAAGACGCGAGAGCCAGAGGATTAATACGTCGCACCGTGCACGGCAACTGTTTCATTCGGCTCCTCGGTATCCGCTAATCCGTCTTCTTTCGCCAATCCAGACGATTTATTTTCATTCTCGAGCGGACTATGGTAAGATACTAATCGTTACAGGTACGTCTTTCGATTCTCGTTTAATAAATTAGTCGATGGTGGTAACGAACGATTAATCGACCGTACTAGCGTCTGCGAAGCATTCGATGAAAATCCGAACGACTGGATTTTCGGTAACGACTGGAAACATGGATCGCGCGTCGTGGAAGATGGCAGGACGTTGGATTCGATCTTGGATATCAACTGCATCAATCGCTGCTGCCACTCGACCCTTTAATTTAGGATTTCGCTATATCGCCGAGACTACGATAAGTGTAATAGAATCTCCTATAGTTTCGTTCGATATAAAGTCTAAATCCAATTTCACGCCGTCCGGTGTAATTCACGTTTCAACGTGGCTCGATCTGCAGCCGGTTCGATGGAGAGGTCGAAACAATAAGATGAAGATACAGGGCGTTCGCGATGCAGCGAGAGTCGCGAAAAGTAAACAACACACTGCGACTCTTAATTTATATCGAATATAAGAGGCTTACCGAGGTGGAAAATCTTGAAAGAAAAGTCTTCTCCGGGAAATCGCGTCTACTTGTATTTTATTTCAATTTCCTTCGTCGCATGCTCTTTAGATAGGAATTATCGAGGAGGCGAATCAAAGGAGGAAGAGAAATCGCATCGGCTCCTCCTTCTTTCTCTCTTCGGCTCGCTTTCCCGCTCGCGTAATATTGTACATTATCGCGATCGTCTCTGGGAAAAACTTTTCCCAAGGAAGGCTTCGTTTCTCCGAACTTCGGCTGGACAGCTTACTTACGTTAAAATAATATCAACGCTGCCGGAAATTAACGACAGAGGAAAGATTCGCCAAGTCTCGAATGTAAAATCCAGCGAGAACGAGTCCTCTGACGGAGCGAAAACTTCTCGTTGGGTATAATAAACGTAATCGACGGGAATGTTTGGACGGGAAAGTTGAAATTACGCCGATCGGTCCCCCGTCTCGGACTTTACTTCGCCGAACGGTCGCGAGAGAAATGAAATCTCGAGGATTCTCCTCGACGATGGCATTTTATCTTCCGAACGGTAAGAAGTCGTTACGAGCTTTCGCTGATGCACCGCCATTAATCGTAAAGGTATTCGAAAGTTAAATCACAGAGCAGGGGGTTCGAGGATACAGGGGCATCGGTGAGGGTGTTATCCTGGTTAAAAGCAAAGCTGTCGATTCGAATGCACCGTGACGCGCGAACGGTGAAAGAAGCGGTGAACTTGGATTTTTCATCGGTAAAATTCATAGTTGATTTATGCCGGCAGGCTTTATTGCGAGTTGCACGGGAACAAGGAAGATGGCCCGGGGGTTATAAAAGTTCGAGACACGCGCGCCAAGTCTTCCCGATAAAGCCGATATTTGCGTGTACAGTGCATTCCTCGTATAATTCAACTTGCATTCTCTACGATTACGTGACACCCATCTCTGAGCCCATTCGCAATGAAAACTATAGAATTCTCGACAATGGAAGGAAAGAGTCTAACAATAAGAAGGGGGAGGACGGAAAAGTAGCCTGGCGGGTGACTGGTTGTTATCGATTCTCTCTGGGAAACTTGCTTAACTATTAACGTGCAAGTTCTCGCGCTCTGTCCGGCTCGTTAAATTCCGCCGAGTGGTAATTGCACGGATACTTTCATCGATTGGTAATTCGTAATCCCGGCGACGAGCCGGGGACAAAATGGCACGGAGTGCTCTGAAAATTACCGTCGCCTTGTTCGAGCTCATTAACTTCGAGTCGGCGAGTCGTTAGATACCGGCAAGAGAAGAAACTTGCCTATAGACTTACGCGACTACCATCTCGTACAACAAATTTGCTAAAACTCCGCTCGTCTAGCGACCTTACGGCAGCTGCGCTATATCTGCCAAGAACTTAACTTTCGGATAACAAACGGCATTCGGGATCTCGTTAAACTTGCAGCTCGCGAGACGTACAAATCAAAAATCTGCAGCCTGGCAAACATGCCTCGGTCTCGAGCTCTAGCTCCTTCCTTTCCTCGAGGACGCCAGATAAAAGGCACGTTTTACGGGGATTTCGAATCGAAGGAAAACAGAGCGACATTTCGTACGCGTGTCTCTATGAAAGATGAAAAGGAAAGAATAAAAGGAAAGGAACAAGCGATTTCGAGGCTGTTTAATTTAAATTTCCTCTATCGAATCGTGTCAAGAAGCAACAGTTCACCGAACTGCCTTGTTCGCTCTATTTGATTATTACACCGCGCGAAGGAAAAACGGTGAAAAGAGCATTCTCTGTTGCTTTATAAACAGAACGCATTTGTACGTGACTTCGGACTCGGTTAAATAGACGTTATACGTGAATTTAAATGCTTCGGTAAACGGGATGAAAGGTTCGCAGGGATTAAGCTGCAAGCTTATTTATTCTAATAATCAGAAGCGGAATCAGCAGCGAGCGCTTAAATTAGACTTTCCTCGGTAATTTCTTTCTCTACCAGGCCATTATTTTGCTTAAAACGAACATACGTGTTTGCGTAACTGAAAAGAAACGTATCTTACCTGTTCGAGTGTAATAGAGCCTATTATATCACCGACTGTGTGGTGAAAGAGGGTTATTCGAAGCGATAGCAGGGAAATTGTTAACCTTGCGTAAGACGTTAAAGGTGAGAGGACGAGGTTCAGAGGCGGAGGACTAGGTTGGCAAGGGCAATTTCAACCCGGAAATTCCGTCGATCGTGGTCAGGGAGAAGCACGCACCGGGGCAAAGAGACAAGAGGTTCGTCCGGTTTCCCATGAATTTACATTGCCGATGTGTCCTCGTCTCCGTTTCGCAGCGGCCGCCTAACAGATGCTTTGTGCGATTTGCATAAAATGAGATCGACAGCGTTCGCAGTGTCCCCGTAGGACGTGAGCAAGGTCTCGGCACGCATAGCCGGACTTCAGAATTGTCCTTTCCATTATCGGAAAACGTGGCCCGGATTTAATACCGGAGCCGAGCCGGTTAATCGTACGGATCACGTCGATGCGTTACATGGAAATTAACTTAAAACTCGGAAAGCAACGCGAATTCGCCGCACTTTCCGGTCATCGATAAAGAGTGAAAAAAAAAAAAAAAGGAGGCCAGCGTCGAGCGTTCCTCGGTCAGGACAGTAATCGAAACGAATAATCGAAATAAATGGGTTTAATAATCGAAATTAACAGATATATCGTGTCTATTAACAAGTCGTTCTCTTCTGTTTCGGTTCTTTTTTTCTTTTTTTGTTGTTTTCTTTTTTTCCTTTTATCTCGTACGCATACGAATCACGGAATATTTATTATTCTACAGGAATGTTACAGTCAGGTGTGAGGACAGGTTCGGAGCACATCGGCGAGCGTTGGAACGCGGCGAACGAGTTACGAAATTCGCAGCACCACGCGCAACGAGTCATCTCTCTCTCTCTCTCTCTCTCTCTCGATAATATAATATTTCGGCCGCCGAATGTTCGGCGGTGGTTTTCGATTCACAGAAAATTCAGTGTTCGCGCGATAAACTTGGAAGCTCGTAAATCACAGACCGGCCATCTCCTGCGGATGCGTGTCGGCCATCGGGAGACAGCGGGAGACAGCGGGAGACAGGAGACGCCAACGTCTCGACGAGATCAGCCACCGATGAAGAAGGAGCTCACCGAAATATCGTGTCGACCAACAGGACCAGCCCGAGCAAAATCACTCTCCTGTTGATGTTCCCGGTGCCGCCGTGCTGCATCGCCGCGGGATGTTCACCTAGAAAGTAAGCCCGTTCACCTGGTTTGATCTATCGCGGTGATACACCTGGTAAAACTGGGCCAACAATGGGTCGAGAGGAATTTCCCGCGAATCTCGAAAATTTCACCGGCAAAATGAAATTTACATAACCGGAGAGGAAGCACCCGGTTTAATTTCAATCCGCGGTTGTTTTTCCGCTCCCAGCGACTCCTGGACGTTTCCGATTTGTTCGTTACCGGGTCAACGAGAAAACTGTAACGAGTTTCCTGAATTACGACAATCGTTACCCGACAGGCTTTCCCGGAATTACGCGTTTTTAAACGTTTATCGAATTCGTAAAACTCTCCTCCGGCGAACATTCTTTCGCTCTTTACCTCCCTTTGTCTCTGCTCTTTCTTTCCCTCTGGTAGTCGACTTTATTTTTCTTGTCTATTCTTTAATAATTAACCGCGTAACGATTCGCTCGCCGGTGACGAACTTTGACATGCAACGAAGCGATCGAAAGTACTCCGGCGAAATTTTTCCCCCCGGTAAACCTTTCGACGAGGATCTTTCGCGAGATGTTCTTAAAGTATCTCGACGCCGCTTTGATGCTTCAACGGAATCTCGAGAGCTTGATGGAATAAAGGGTGTTTTCTTTTTTTCTTCTCCCTTTTTTCTCTCCATCCCGAGAAACCTTCCTACGGGACTTAATCGAGCGTAGTTTATCCGTTTTATCCTCACCGTTCAACACGTGAACCATCACATTCGCCGGGGCAACCTTGCTCGAGACGCACGTGTAATTGCCGCTGTCATCGAGCTGAGCACGCGTTATTAGCAGCTTGCTGGTGGTCCCATTCTTACCTTTCTCCGTTTCCAGGGAAACGCCGCCCCTGTCAAAGGTAAAGACGTTATTACCAGTGAATTCCGATAACCGATCAGATATCAATACCGTCTCGTACTTTTACCGATCTTTTCTCTGTTTTTTTTTTTTTTTATTTTTCTTCACCGCGTAAGACAGCGAGACGGGATAAACTGGGAAAGTCGATACTAGAGAATGGGACGCACCTTGGACCATCGAAATCGATCACCGCGCCGGCATGGTACCAAGTCACGTTGCTCGGTGGAATATCCTGCACGTTCACGATACAGGTCAAACTGATCGTGCTTCCCTTCTTCACGAACACCTCTTCGGGGCCTGTGATCTTTGCCGACATATCTGATATTCCAACAGAGTGAAAAAGGTGGAGAATAAACGCGAGGCAACTGCTCGATTCCTGACAAATTAACCCGAGCCAGCCGCGTCTCCGAATTCGCGCGTAGATCTCAGCCGTTCTCCTTTCCAAATTCGTGACAAAACTCGAACGAACGAAAGCCCGAGAGCCGGGGAACGTGGATGAATAGAAAATGAATGAATAAAAGATACTCGCGAGTAGATAAAATTTATTCATAGCCGTTTCGTTACTTTAGCGGATAAGTAGCAGGATAAGTAGAAGCGGAAGCAAAGGGGGCAGGTTTTCTGCACGGGAAGAACCGCGGCGTTAACGAAGGGCGATACTTGTTGCCCGGAAGGGAAGAATTTGATACTCGGACGTTAATTCGGACGCGATTTCGCGAAAAAGTGATTCGAGCTGGTCGAGATTAGGCAAAGCAGGCGGCTTCCGTAACTCGGATACCTTGAAAACTTTCGCTGAACGGGGAAGGGTTTGGTTGAATCCTAAATTCTCTAGCCAACGAACGAACGGACGGACGAACGAACGAACGAACGAAGGAAGGAAGGAAGGAAGGAAGGAAGGAAGGAACGAACGAACGAACGAACGAACGAACGAACGAACGAACGAACAGCCGTCTCAAACAGAACATTTTCCAGGGAAAATGAAAGGTAAGCGTGTAACGTCGGGGGCTCGGTGGAAGGTCCGAAGCGACAGAAACTCACCTAAAACTTTCAAAGTAACCGCCCTATATATCTTGGGTTCTGTATTAACTTGACACTCGTAAATGCCGGCGTCCCGTGGTTGCACGTAATCTATTCGCAGATTCCAGTCGTCGTACTCCGGATTGCCGACTATCGTAAATCTTGCGTCGCTCGTATAAGTCACTGACATGGACGTTAAGATGTGTAAGTCCCTTTTTCGAATCCAAGACACCTGGGACAAATTCCGAATGAGATATGGAATATTTTGCTGGCCGTTAACTGCTCGCGATATTAAACCTCTTTTACCAGTCTCTATCCCGTGAAATATTCGCGTTAACGTTTACCGTTTCGTGCCGCCGAGGGCAACCTTCCTGTCCGTACCTTTCGACGCGGATTAATCCGACGAAATTTCAATCGGGAAACCAACCGGGGCCGCTTAAACGTACCGCGGGAAGAAGTTACAATCGGAAGAGAAATTTCCGTCGTAAATTTCGTTCCCGTAACAGAGGGTAAACGATCCACGCGCGAGAAGAGGAAGTCTAAAAGAAAAACATTATTGCGGCAACGCGCTAATCACTTGTCCGTTAACCGAGGGAACTAGGAAAGCGTGCGTAATTGCTTTAAAAACGGTTAGACGAAAACGACGCTTTGCATGCCGTCACGCAACGGCGATATTTCCCTGTGTTAATTAACGACACGAGTCGAACATTCGCCGGAAGAAACAAACGAGACCGTGTTGTTCCGTATTTCGTAATTCCGCCCTCTCACACCGTTCTCGTGATCGAGAATTCCTGATTACGCTGCGATTCAGCATCGCGGGAATTTCCGCGATACACAATTCTAAGGGAACGTTACGTGATCCCCGTAACTTAAATATTTGCCAGGACATGGTATCCTAAATTCGGAGCTCCGAAAGTATACCTTCGGCTACGCCGGCGTAATTCCGAATAACTCGGAATACTAATTCACCACATTGCGGCGACACGGTTCTTGCAGTGCTCATTAGCCGCGAGTAAATATACAAATTTCTCTAACTAATCGTATTTGACTTTTCGTACGCGAAACGCGGAATACGTTTTTTCTCCTTTTTTTTTTTTTTTATTTTTCTCGTTCCCTCGACGAGTGAAACGGAGGCGTGTACACACGCGTGTATGGGAACGCGAAGGGTGAAAAGGGGAACGCGTGGTAGTCGTAAAAATCTAACCGAACGGGTGTGTACTCGTAAACTAACGCTGTTTCCCCGGGATTCGACTGGTTATTGTTTCAGCAGTTTCTAACGTAATTGCGAGGCGTGCAAGGCGACATTATTATTCAAAGAGATGTGAAACTCACGGTTCTGTTCCCCAAGTTTTTCACACAACACAACAGCACAACAGTTTGTCCCACAACGCCGGTCACTTTTTGGGGCGAGTCTTTGTAAAAAATACGTCCTCTTCGTACCTCGTTGCGAGCGTTCCCCTTTATCGGATTTTTCCCCGTCGAATCGTTGCACCGCTAAAATTCAGGTATCACGCTTGAACCATTGAAAAGCTTTGCCCTTTCGCTTATAAACTTGTGCGTACAGCTTTCCCGATTAAACCATTCGAGGATTAAAGCGTTTTAATACTGCTCAATTTTTACGACAAATTTCCTCGAGTGCAAACAAATACCGTACGCGTGTACGTGTGTTACGTACACACGTGCGGGCAAAATTTTCAAACGCCGAACGATCGAAAAACCTTCTATGCTTTGTGCGGGAATTTTATAAATAAAGAACTCTCGATTAAACGTCGAACGTAGCTCGTAGGATGGAATTTCGGTAAAAATGGTATCGGAATGTTAAGTCGTAACGATACCTATTCGCTTTGATTCACCAACAAATCTATCGTTGATCGTATTACCCGACCGAAAGTTTCGACTTTTTAGACTGTACACTTTAAAATTGATTGTACCTAAGTTCCGGTGGCCGGAAGGCGGTTCTGCGTGTAACAGGTACCCGATTCCAAGCAATATGAGGGCCATGCCATGGAACGGTGCCATTTTTTTACATACGAGACTCTTTCATCTTTCATTCGTTGCTTTCTCCGTTCCCTTGAAATTCCGATAAGCCTCCGTGAACCATCGATAATCTCCTGGTCATCTCTCGATCATTACAATTCTTCTTTCCCCATCTTCTGAACAACTCCTTCGAAACAGTCATGTATCTGACGTTTGTACTCCCTCGCCAATGATATATCAACTAAATTTTCACCCACGTAATTCATAACAATTTCAATCCTCTCACGAAACAACTATAATATCGATCGTTATTCCCTAATCGTCGAGGTAACAAGGATCTTAATTGAGAAAAAAAAGAAAGAATAGAGAAAACTAAAAGAAGAAAGAAAGTTGCACTAATTCAATGAGGAAATAAACTTATATTTCAAAAGAAATTTCTTGGCTCGACAACGATAAATTTCTCCATAGGAAAAACCGTGATATTATTATTTCTATCTATATTTTTTAAGAATCAACGTGAAATGGAAAGTGCAAAGAGAATTTGTTAGCTCAGCCAACAATGCTCGATCATTGGAAATACAACAATGGAACAGCTTCGAGAACAGCGCGCTTCGATAGCGTTCCAAATACTGAAAGCTGCTCCTGCTCGAGGAAACGAAAAAGCTAAAATCAAGGTGCAGTGGCGCCTCACGATGCTCTCGATATTTGCGATTGCGCCAACAACTCGATCTATCCTTATAATCTTTACCTATCTGTTTTTAATCGTGTAAAGATTTGACTTTTGTCAAAATGAAATACATTTGAAAATTAACTATTATAGGGCGTCTTCGATAATTCAAAGGAATAAAAGATATAACATCGAATCGATAAAATTCAAAATAATATATTACATTTTAATGATTTAACAATTATACAACGGAACGTATGCACCAGGTACCTTTAACGTATAAATTTTATAATATAATTATACAATAATTGTGTGCATGTGTGCGTGTAACAAAAATTTCGCTTTATTTTTAATAAAAGAAAGGAATACTATTCGATCGACATAAATGTTTCCAAATATTATTCTAATTTTTCCATTTTTTACACTCACAGATACAAACATTTATATGCTAATTAAAATTGTTTATAATACAAAACATGATATATCTGTATGTTATAATTACTCTCTTCCTAGTAAAATATACACGTATAAAAATACTCGATAAACCAATAATATTATATTGAGCAGAATAAACTATGCATTTCCTTAAATCTTATATACCTACGTAATATTATGCATTTTCAATGATACGCTGAAATAGAATATTTAATTTCTAAAAAAGTCTCCCTTTGTTCCACCAGTTTTTGAAACTAATTCGATATCAGTTATTTTTATTGATTTCGGGGAAGCTGCGTATTTACACATATCATAAATGGTTAGGGCCGCAATACTCACGGCTGTTAGAGCTTCCATTTCTACACCGGTTTTACCAGTACACCTAACTTCTGCCGTGATCTCTATTTCATGCAATTCTTCGTTTAAATGCAAGAATACATTTACGTAAGACAATGGAAGTGGATGGCATAAAGGTATTAAATCGGAAGTACGTTTCGCTGCTATGATACCCGCTAATTGAGCTACAGACAATACATCGCCCTTCTTTACGTTGTTCTCAGTTATTAATTTGCTTATACTCGAATTAACTTGTACAATTCCTTTTGCTATCGCAACGCGTTTAGTTTCACTTTTCGAACCTACGTCTACCATACTGGCCTTGCCAGATTGATCACGTGCGATAGCGAAGAAAAGTTTCTTATATTTACATAATTTTTAAATCCAAGTCCCAAGTGAACTGTTAAATATTCTCGCGAAACATTATTTTGCAAATATTATAACTTCTAAGATGAACATGTTTCTTTTTAACTGTAAACACAAACAAGTAAAATTAAACATATCATCTTTTTCAAAGTAAATTCTTGCATCGTTAATTATAAGCAAATCGAGCGATAACGTTTGTGCACGTATTATTGATACGTTATATTTTATATCAACTTAAAATTCTCATAACAATCGATTAACCCCCAATCAGAATCATTGGCCTGTTTTCCATGTGGGAGAGATTCAACATTCCTGAAACACACATATTGTCGAAAACATAAACGTTATCGCTTAATACCAATTAACATTTCATGATGCAATGTAACTTTTTATATTTCTTCGTATAAATTATAAATCATGTAGATTAAAAAATAATTTATCACCTGCATGTTGCTTTTTTTTACGTCGTACCGCTGTTCCTATCATTTCCTTCAAAACGTCATCAGACGCTCCATTACGTAACGCGTCTCGAAGAGATACTTCCCCTTTTCCCTCAAATAGACAAACTTTTAAATTTCCATCTGCTGTTACTCTCAATCGATTACACGAGCTACAAAAATGCTCGCTCATTGATGTAATAAATCCAATTTGTCCTGTGAATCCAGGTACAAAATACGCCTATTAAAAAAAAATTAGTTGTTTATTGATATATTAGCACAGATTAATATATATTTAACAAAATTGTCAAATTACGTACTTTAGATGTATCATTGTACTTATTTGGAAGACGTTGCAAGTTAGGATATGTATTTCTAATAAGTTTTTTCATGTCCTTGAAAGGAACCATTTTATTTTCATTCCACTTATTCCCTTGAAAAGGCATGTATTCGATAAAACGTATATCGATTGGACGGTTTTTTGTTAAATTAACAAAATTAATTATTTCATCGTCATTAAAACCTTTCATTACGACACAATTGACCTAAAATTTACTTGGTACAATATTTTGTATAAATTTAATTATATTACAATATGAAAATTTCTTACTTTCACTGGGTTATAATTTAATTGAATAGCCAGATCAATAGCAGCCATAACTCTAGACCATCCCTTTCTACGAGTAAGTTGTTCAAAACGGTCTTCTCTTAAAGTATCTAATGAAATATTTATTGCGTCTAATCCAGCACGTTGAAGCGAGGGTAACTGACGTGTTAATGTCAATCCATTAGTAGTAATTGCAATTTGTTTTAAACCTTGCAGTTGTTTCATACCAGCTGCAATAATTACTTTTTTTTGTATAAAAAACATTAACGTGCCACAACATATTAAATATAATGATATTTACCGATAATGTCTACAATATCTTTCCTAACAGTTGGTTCACCACCAGTTAAACGTATTTTATCTACACCTTCGTTTACAAATAAACCAGCTATTTTAATTATTTCATCTGTTCTTAAAATGCCGTCATTTTTTTGTTAACTTAACTCCTTCAGCTGGCATACAATATAAACCTATAATAAATAAAACATCTCATGAAATGTAAAATCACATAGTTTCGACTATAAATGTTATTTAATGAATACTTACATCGAAGGTTACAACGTTCAGTAATTGAGATACGTAAATATGTATGATACCTTCCGAATGAATCAGTGAGTATATCATTGTTATGTGTGTTGTTTAATAATTTTCTAATTGTTGCACCTATAATAGAAAAAAATTGAACATATATTGAACATATCAAGTATACTTTGTGTACTTTTTAGAAATTTTTAATGATATCGCATAATCATCTGAGACATATGACAATCCGAAAAAATGAATACTTCTATTACAAAAGAAAATATACTCACTCTATGTACTGTATTTGATGCAATAGATGCCTCGACAGATGGATATACAGCACCAAAGACTGAATTTACAATATTAATTTTACGAAACATTTAAAAGATGTGTAACTAATAAAAAAAATACAATGATTTATAACCTCTATATTTAGTAGCAAATGTTCTTATTTCCTTTATAAGAAATAAAACAAATTATATAAGGCAAGATTTTTCAATATGGGTGGCGTATTCACCTTATCTTTCTGGTGATTTCATTGGAACAATGTTATAAATTCTAATACTGTACTTACTTATCACCAGAAAAGTGACAATCATCTTTCGTAACTTTGAATTTAACAAAGCCTATCATCACGATAACTGATATTAACCTTTTGATGCGATTCAAAGTCCTTTGCCGCGTATTTATTTTAACCAATCACTGAACACTATATGACTACTATATAAATTTCTAGAATCTTTAATATATAAAAGTTTGACAATACAAACAATCAAGCAATCGGTATGTATAACCTATTAAAAATCGAAATGTCATTTATTTCAATCTATTAACGTATTAATTTCAGGTGACATGTCATTGTTTCCAGCTTATTCTAGTGAAAAGAATAAATCATCGACTTCTAATGAATCAAAGAATTTTACAAATGGTTACTATAATATTAATATCAATTATACAATTGGTTATAAGTTTTCTAGCATTCTATAACACAATTATTATTTTTAATTACAGAGAATGAATCAACCAGTTGGTTATACAATTCTAGTTATTTAGAACAAATTTCATCCAACAATTTTGTTCATTTTTCTTCCGAATCTTCAGATGAAACTACAAATGAAACTTCTCATTTACATAAACAAGAAAACTTATGCACTACTACGTTAAAGAAAGAAAGATATACAGTAGAAGACAAAAGAAAACTGAAACATATAAGAAAGAAGAAAAAGGATAAAAAGAAATATACATATGAAAAAGATGTGGAAAATGTATATTTTGAGGATAAGTTCAGAGATAAAGGAAATAATACTCTAAAAACATTGTATTCTAGAGCTAGACCATATTATAATATTAAGAAAAAAACCCTTGGTTTTATTCCATACAAACATTCGGCAAAAAATACTTATGAAAGGTACTATGTAAAAAATATTGATTACACCGAGAAAAATAAGAAAAATGATACCATTATTAGGAAGGAATCTACTAATGATTCATCTAAAAACGAGGAGTGTACACCTTCATGGTATATTAAATTAGAAGAATTACAGAAAAACAAAACTAAAGAATATAATGAAAAATTAACAGATAATCCAAATGATATTAAATTATGGATTGAATATATAGAATTTCAGGTATATCAGGAATGTTACGTTTGTATTTACAGATAAATTGTTGTCTTCTTATATGAATATTTTATTTACAGGACACATTAGGATATTTTCAACAATATCAAACAGCAAAGGATATTAATAGAGCAACAACGTTAAAAAAGTTATCTATAATTGAAAAAGCTTTAGAAAAAAATGGAGAATCTACAATCTTATTAAAATTAAAATTATCCTTTATGAGAGAACTTTTACCTGCTGATGAATTTTCAAAGCAGCTTGAAATATTGATTAACAAAGATTCAGGAAATGTTATTTTATGGCAAGAATTTATCATGACTACACAAACTTCAGTAGCAATGTGTACAGTACCAAAAGTATTAGATTTATATTCAAAGTGTTTTTGTATTTTAAAACAAAAAGCAAGGATAAATCCTCGAGTATATGATGAACAATTATTACGTATGTAAAAATATCATAAATTATTTTGCTCTTTTAATAGATTGAATAAAATGATAATGTTTAACTTGTACATAGGAATGTTATATTGGTGTTTGACATTTTTAAGACATACTGGACTTTGG
>NW_027471443.1:0-25241 GCF_051020765.1 Lasioglossum baleicum
GTCCCTAATTTTTTATGCAGGATTCGTCCCGACATCTACTGGTCTCATAGGAAACTTTCCAACCCTGCATTACCATCAGGAATTGTACTATCCCGTCCTCTGCAGTGAAACGAGAAAAACTTTTCTATTTTTTTCCTATCGACTGTGTGCATGAAAGTTTTCTATCGGCTACCTTGTGCGCATTGGACACGTGCAGTTGTAAAATTGTTTTAAAAAATTGCAAATAAGAAACGTTATTTTTAAAGGTCTTTCTACTCGATATATTTTATTTTCTCTTCTTTTTAATATTTATGGAAAATTTATGAGTCGTGCTGCGCAAATTCTTACACCCTTTACGCAACCTAAGGGCCTACGAACCTCTTAGGATTTTACGACGTTTGAAAGAAATTCTCCTTATATATCGCATTTTTCATTCCTTTATCGTGTACACTCTATTCTTTCGTATATATAAAATAATTATCGTGTTTAAATTTATAAATTTCTTATGTACCTTTTAATCCAGGTCCCATTATTACTCGGGTAGAATTTTTCTTTTGTTTCGACCATGTTTGCAACTCCCCGCCCCAAACGATTAGGGGTGAACTAGGCCCCGCCTTAGTACCCTCGAAGGCCTGGCATAAAAAGATGCCCCTCGAACTAGGGGCGTTACTTTTCCAGCTCGAAATTATCTTCCAGATAATTTTTCTAGGCTACAACAATTGCACGTTTAATGCTCCTCCTTCTTTGCTCGTCCTTACTTCTCCATTCGTTATTCCAAGGTATCTGATTTCGATATTGACAGGATAGAGGAACAAACGATATTTGACGATGATACTTTGACAGTGACCACCGTTAGCAGCTCGGATGCTAAGCAGCTCCTGCTACGCGCAACATTTGTCCGTAAAATTCGTTGAAGGTACTCGATCTCTTTTTCTATAAAGTGATGATATTTTGTCAACTGTGGTGGTTATCAGCGCGAAGGTTTACATGTATGCGTGACGTTTATCGCAGAGAGAAGAATGATACTTTGACAGTAACTACCGTTGGCAGCTCGGATGTTTCCCGGCACGCGCGACGTTTGTCCGTAAAAATTCGCCAAAAGTACCCGATGTTCTGGTAATTTTTCTATAAAAAGAGGATATTTTGACAGCTATGATGGTTTACAGGTACGCGTGACGTTTGTCCGTAAAAATTCACCGAAGGTACCCGATGTTTTGGTCGTTTTTCTATAAAAAAGAGGATATTTTGGCAGCTACGATGGTTTATAGGTACGCGTGAGATTTATCATAGAGAGAAGAATGATACTTTGACAGTAACTACCGTTGGCAGCTCGGATATTTCCCGGCACGCGCGACGTTTGTCCGTAAAAATTCGCTGAAGGTACCCGATCTCTTGGTCATTTTTCTATAAAAAGAGGATATTTTGGCAGCTGCGGTGGTTCACAGGTACGCGTGATATTTATCGCAGAGAGAAGAATGATACTTTGACAGTAACTACCGTTGGCAGCTCGAATATTTCCCGGCACGCGCAACGTTTGTCCGTAAAAATTGGCTGAAGGTACCCGATGTTTTGGTCGTTTTTCTGTAAAGAGAGGATATTTTGGCAGCTGCGATGGCTTACAGGCACGCGTGAGATTTATCGCAGAGAGAAGAATGATACTTTGACAGTAACTACTGTTGGCAGCTCGGATATTTCCCGGCACGCGCGACGTTTGTGCGTAAAAATTCGTCGAAGGTACCCAATCTCTTGGTCATTTTTTTTATAAAAAGAGGATATTTTGACAGTATGATGGTTTACAGGTACGCGTGAGATTTATCATAGAGAGAAGAATGATACTTTGACAGTAACTACCGTTGGCAGCTCGGATATTTCCTGGCACGCGCGACGTTTGTCTATAAAAATTCGCTGAAGGTACCCGATGTTTTGGTCGTTTTTCTGTAAAGAGAGGATATTTTGGCAGCTGCGATGGTTCACAGGTACGCGTGATATTTATCGCAGAGAGAAGAATGATACTTTGACAGTAACTATCGTTGGCAGCTCGGATATTTCCCGGCACGCGCGACGTTTGTCTGTAAAAATTCGCTGAAGGTACCCGATGTTTTGGTCGTTTTTCTGTAAAGAGAGGATATTTTGGCAGCTGCGGTGGTTATCGGCGGGGAGGTTTACAGGTATGCGTGACGTTTATCGTGGAGAGAAGAGGCAGGCAGAGGCGCAACAGAGGGCAGAGGCGCACACAAAGCATCGATAACCATGTCCTGCCGGCGCTAGTCCTCTTTGCAATTTGCCTGCTCCCGTAGATTGCACCTGTATGGTCTATTACCGTACAAGTTCGTCTGCGAGAGAGTAACCTAGCCTCACACTTTGCTACCTCATCCTTCCCGTGATGAGACGGGGGGCATCCCTATTATAAGTTGCGAACAAACTTTACTTATATGTTCGCGACTAGTATCCGCATGCGCTCACTGTTGGCCCGCATCCCTCTTTCTCTTTTCCTCTCTTTACCTCTGCCCGTCTCTCTCACGGAGAGCGTTGTTCTCTCCCGCCTTGCTTCATCGGATCCTCTTCTGTCTGTCTTCCTTCGGTCTCTGTGTTTCCCGCTTCTTATTCGTCACAGACTACGTCTGGACCGTTCGTCGACCGGCCTCGTATCATCCGGAACGCATCGTCTTCACCTGGGTAACAGGTTCGCGTAGTCGTTTCGCCGAAAAGATTATTATCGCTCAGCGAACTCGATAATCTATTCATTCCTGGCAATTCGATCGGCTCTCGTTTCCTCGATCGCAACATTTTGCAAGATCCAACGTTCGCAGGCTAGTTTCGATGGATTAATAGTCTTCGGTATTAATCACAGTCGGAGTGACCAATGGCCAGGAACTAGTTCAGTGGCAGTTCGGTCGAAGGACTGGACAGAGGGGTGCCGATGCCTTGGGGCGATGGCTGCTCTAATAGAAAGGCACACACAAGTTGCCCGTGTGCATCGCGTGTTCCAACCTGGTCAGCACGCGCGTCCCTCTCCTTCCATCCATCCACCTCTTTTGTCGCAATCTTATGCCTCCGTGCTATCTAATGAGCCGGTGAATAATTGCTTATTAATGATCAACTGACCGCACACGAGAGATTTGGTCGCATTGTGTCCCATCGACACCGCTGGGCTAATAATGCCACGAAGAAAAGTCGCTGACCACCGGTCACGCCGGATCGAACCTCGATTCTTTTTCTTCTCTGCTAACCCCTCTCATTATGGGACCTATGCATAGCTTCTGTGCACGCTACGTAGGGGGGTTCCGAGGTAATTAATATCTGATAATTATCCTCGCGGGAATTAAGGAATTATTTTTGAAACGACGTTAAGAATAACGATATAAGACGTTACGTTACGGAAGTAAAAATTTGACCAAATCACGAGATATTCGTCGATTTCATCGAATCGCACGTTTTTGGAAAAATTCGCAGGATCCATCGTCCTGGCGAAATAATCCATATCAGAGCCCGGAGATTCGCGCGGCATCGACGTCGATTTTAACGCGGGAAGGACTTCTTATTCGTCTACCGTTTCGCCCGAACTTGATGGAACTTAATTAAAGTTTCTTAATGAACGTCGCTGGTGCACCCGTCATTACCTTCCGGCGTATCGGCACACGAAACTCCGCACCGGAGCTCTCCATTATTTTCGCAGACGTTGCGCGCCACATACGTCGAGTGTAAGTCTTTTTTCTCCCGGCTTTGGAGAAAAGAAGGAACGAGGGTGGAGAAAGGAACCGGGGAAAAAGGAGCCACCGATGCCTTACTCGCGATAAATCCTTTTCGTTGCCAGACATTTGAATCAAAAAGTAAATTTCATTCGGGGTGCGGTTCTTTCATCGCATGCCGCATCTGCCGCTCCTCTGGACATTGTCCTGTCTCAGAAATATTTGAAAACTGGTCGAACTAGACGCTCTACCAAATAGGCGCCATTAAACCGAATCGTTGAAACTGGTCCCAACTGTCCGGCTGCAAATCCGGTCACTCTTGTTTCCAGTAAAATCGATAGTGAATCCCGTACGTGAAAAAAATCGTGTTACGTCCTGCTGGCAACGTTGCTCAGGTATGTTAGACTATAGCAACGTAAGCGACATTCCATGAATAATTACAATTATCTATCTAACCTGATTTACCCTGATTGACGTGCGATTTTCCACGATCGACACTCGACTCGAAAATTCCGGATTAAAAATTAAACGGCGATCTTTTCTAGGGAATATTTCACATACGCGAGCTTGTAATAAAGTTTAGTTATTCGGAGTTACTCTTGTTTCTAGTAAAATCGATAGTAAATCCAGTGCAAGAAAAAATCGTGTCACGTCGTGCTGGCAATGTCATTCGGATATGTTAGACCATAGCAACGTAAGTGACATTCCAGGAATATTCGAAATTTTCTATTTACCCTGATTTATCTCGATTGACGTACGATTTTCCACGATGGATCCTCGACTCGAAATTCTAGATTAAAAATTCGTCAACGATCTGTTTTAAAGGATATTCGAGCTTGCAAAGTTTGGATACTCGAAGTCGAGCGAATATTTCTTTATTATTTTTAGTACGAGGTATTCAAATAATTTCCCACCGTTATGCCCGGGCAGAAGCGGTCGGATTTTGGGTGAAAGGGGGAAGGTAAGAGCTCGAATCCCTTCTCTGGGTCAGAAGGGCCACAGACTGACCCAGAACAGGTTTACGTCTTGTCTCCTTCGCTTCATTTTCCTTTTTTTTCCCCCTTCGCAACTTCTCGTGTCCGAGTCTGATTGACCTCCAGTCGTTTGTCCATCTTTCTTCCGTCCATCTATTCCGCACGGAAACTGGTTTTCTTTCCCACATATCCATGGGGCCTCGTCGGTCACTTAGGGGGAAATAGAAAGAGTGGGGTACCGGGACTGACCAGTTCCCGGATGCATTCCCGTCCTCTGGTCAGTTTACGATTTTGCCCCGTGATCGACAGTACCTCGTTTCCTGGACTCTTCGTGTACTCGCTGAAATTCCCGAAGTCAAGTTAGTATAACGTTCGATTTATACTTTTCTCCGTGAATTTTTCCCTTTTATTCCTCGGCGATACACGGTCCGTTTTCCGAATCGTTTTCCGATTGTTCCGATCGCGATTGATACCGTTTGCGCCACTACCGACCGCTGTCTGTTCGCAAAGGAGGATTACTCGATTAGGATAGAAATAAAGATGGCGTGTAATCGCTCGGTAGATGCCAGGCAGGCCGCGAGGTTTCCGCTCGTATCAGCAACTGCTTCACCCCCATTTCGTTTCGCGCTACGCCGTAAGTACGTACTTTGTACTACCCTGTAGGATAGTCAGGTTTTCCAAGTTCTCTCCCCTTTCGAGGGAAGCCACTCGAGGGCGGAGTCCCGGAGTAAAGCGGCCATACTGCCACCCCCGTCTTACCGACCCTCTTCTACCCCCTCTGGCAAAATAAGGGATGAAAAACAGGATGAGGGCAATGGTGCTTCTAGAGCGCTCTCAAGCATGCCGCCTTGCTTGCGAAGCTTCATCGGGAATTCACCCTTCCATGCTGCCTTTATTGCTTTTCCTATGGCAGAAATTGCGCTTTACGAAAATCTCCGAAACGGATGACTCGGTTTTCGAGACAAATTGCGCCTTGACTCCACCCGGACTGCCAGGTCTCTCGCGATTATTCACCCTTGCCTCGTTTCCCCTACGTAAGAAGCTCGCCGAGGTCCTTCCAATTCTTTTCACCCTTCCACCTGTCTATATCCTCTTCGTGTCTTTGCGAACTTTGAAAGGAAAGTTGGAAATTTTCTTCGTATAACAAGCTCGGCGATGTTCGACATTTATCAAAGCTGTTTTCTTCGTCTTTGCTCGTTTTCTATCGACAAAGATAGAAAGGGAAGTCTTATCCTTGGCGCAGAAAGATTCAGACCGGATTCCCTCGTATCCCAAACCAGTTCGTAGCTTTCAACTCTCTCTCTCTCTCTCTTTCTCGTGCTCTCTCCTCGTTCCACTGTCTCTCTTCATCTCCAAGCTCGCTCCTCTCTTCAGAGAGAAGATATTTCTCCGTAGGAGCTTCTCGCAGAGTGAATGCTCCTTAATTTCCTTTGAGCCGTTTGCTCCGGAGTAAAATCCACCCCCTTCTGTCCGCCCTTCCTCCGCTTTTCTAACAGAACCCCTCGCCTTGCCAGCATCGTCGCATAACCGTCGCAAGCTCGATGCTGACGCCAACTCTCTATTCCTCTCTTTCTTCAGCCCTCCAGCTCCTCCTAGCTAGCCTTATTCTGTAATTTCGTTTACAAATGAAAGGGCCGCGAGCTACGACTTTGTACGCCGGTTACGCGCGTCTGCAAACGTTCCAGTCCGTGACTCAGGTACCCTGACATACCTTGAAAATCGTCGCTACCATTTCCTTACCGTTCCTCCGGTGCATTCGCCATTCGTTCACCGACATTTATACTTCTCGCACGACTTCGAATAATCCGCCGTTATTGGAATATCCTGCGTGCAAAGCCGATCGTTCAATCCGCTCGAACAACACCGTTAACGGCACCTTTCTACTTGGTAAATGCGACATTGCGTGACGTATTACGATATAGATAGCTTCTATGTTGATTTATAGACTGTTCGTGGAAATAGTTTTTCCAATTTCTTTCCGTGCTTGTCATTCGGCTGCCGGTTTCCGGGTGACAGATCATCTAGTACTTTGCGGCGACTAGGAAAACCTCGGCAATGCCAGACACCCCGCACGTTCGGCATGGTATTTTAATTCGCTGGGAATGTTGGCCGACCGCCAAACGTCCGCAGAGATTTCTTAATACCCGCCGCAAATGCCTGGCGTCTGTGCCTGCGTCGTTCAGGAATTGGTGGTGGTCCCTGTCGAGCGCTGAATCGAAAGAGGGTGCCACGTGAAACGATATCATAAACGTTCATAGCTCCTATTCCAACTTCCATCCGAATGATTTTATATCTTCTTATTTTTTAAAATTGCGTCATCTCGAAGAAGAACATTCCCTATCTCCAGCGTACCATTTCGCTACGCGACGAGGTACCATCTCCAAGTGTCGCGCGAAGGACGATTTTTAAAGAATAGATTCAGTTTCGATCCAGAGATTCGAGCAATCTTCTCTCTTCCGTTTCGAGGTATAACTCCCTTATATTCTCGGGGAACAGCTTTCCTCAGTCTTCGATGGAAACGATATGATAAACTTTCAAAACTCCTATTCCAACTTTCATCGGAATAACTTTATCTTTCCAATTGAAAAAAATCGTATCATCTCGAAAAAGAACGTTTCCGATCTCCAGCGTATCACTTCGCTACGCGACGAGGTACCAAGCGCGAAGGATGATTTTTAAAAGATAGATCTAGATTCGAACCGGAGATTCGAACCATCCTCTCTCTTCCGTTCAGAGGCGCAGCTCCCTTATATTCTCAGGGAACAGCTTTCCTCGGTCTTCGATGAAAACAATATCATAAATGTTCATAGCTCCTATTCCAACTTCCATCCGAATGATTTTATATCCTCTCATTTTTTTAAAATCGCGTCATCTCGAAGAAGAACGTTTCCTATCTCCAGCGTACCATTTCGATACGCGACGAGGTACCATCTCCAGGTGTCGCGCGAAGGACGATTTTTAGAGGATAGATTCAGTTTCGATCCAGAGATTCGAGCAATCTTCTCTCTTCCGTTTCGAGGTGTAACTCCCTTATATTCTCTGGGAACAGCTTTCCTCGGTCCTCGATGGAAACGATATCATAAACTTTCAAAGCTCCTATTCCAACTTTCATCGGAATAACTTTATCTTTCCAATTGAAAAAAATCGTATCATCTCGAAAAAGAACGTTTCCGATCTCTAGTGTACCACTTCGCTACGCGACGAGGTACCAAGCGCGAAGGACGATTTTTAAAAGATAGATCCAGATTCGAACCGGAGATTCAAGCCATCCTCTCTCTTCCGTTCAGAGGCGCAGCTCCCTTATATTCTCGGGGAACAGCTTTCCTCGGTCTTCAACTGTCGTGCTCTGTCTTCATCCTCTTTCACCTAGACCATCCAGCCCTTTCTCCCGCTGGTCCTGTCTCATTCTCTCTCCGACTTTCTGTCGTCGCTGGCTTTTGTCTCGGTGCGCGCATTGATTTCTGGGGCCAACTTCGCTTCGTTGCCGGCGTCGTTAAATTATAATCGCGAAACACCCCGGCTCTGAAGTTGCAGACAAAGCCGCCATGGCAGAGGACACGGGCTGCAGGCTAGGATGGGCACGGGGGAGAGGAAGCATTCCGTTGAAATAGAAGAGCCGGGGTACGAGGCTGAGACCAGATACCTCGAGAACTTCAGGGCACGCGTTGCTTCTCGCACAGGTGCCTCAAAGTGTGCAACTTCCACTGCTTCTCATACCTCATCTTTCCGTACCTCTTTTCCCTGCGAACGCGAGTCTTCGCCTTCCTCTTCGTCTTTTCACCTTTCTAGTTTCCGGTTTTTCAATACTTCCGCTTTTCGTCGTTAATCGACGTCGTTGTCCGAATTGTTTTCCCGGCCATTGTGCGTTTTCTCGCTTCGAAGAGTCGGATACGATTTGATCCGATCGACGATAAGGCGCAGGACCACTGAAATTTCCAAGTGGCAGAAGCGAATTCGCACGAGGAGAGCCAGCAGGGGTGCGAGAGTCAGGCTTGACGTTCACCCTTTTCTCAAGGCGGTTGCTCCTCCTGCTCGCTTTCGTACAAGTTACTTAATAATGAAACTTCTACCGCGCCACGCAAGAACACCGGCACAGGCATATAAATTCTCTCGCTTCGTAATTTCAAACTCAAACACGAGCGGGGGCCGACTCACCCTGCTTTCGTCTCTCCGCTCCACACTCGTCTTATCGTTTTACTCGTGTAACGCGGAGGATCCAGCGATGAATATGGAAAAATGACAGATTTCTCGAGTCAAACCGAGATTCCTCCTTGCACGAGGATGAAACGACGATGATTGCTATTCCGCGTGAACGTCGGAGAACGGTAAACGAAGTTTTAAGTGCCGGAGATTTTTAGAACGTATAGAATGGAAGATCTGTTTCGTAATTCCTTAATTATGATTCACGGTGCGAGCCAAGATCGATCGGTAAGAGGAAGAAGAGTGAATCGCGAAGGCATTGGAAGGGTGAGAAAGGGAGGTTGGAAAGGGCGCGAAGCCGAAGGCAAGGTCGATGGTAAAATTCGGTACTGGTTGGAAATTGAACAAAGCAAAGCGAGATTCACGAGGAGGGCCGCGTGCTCTTTCGACAATAGCATAAATTCACGGAGAGGCCTGTTTCGGGGCTAGCGCCACCCACCCTAGGCGCCCGTTCCGTTTTCTCTCGTGCTCCTTGCAGTAATTTCCCAGCCAGCCCCGCCTAATCTCGTCCTAAAATCTAATTCCGCCAACAATTTCTAAGCCGGTCCATTAAAATTCTAAGCACAGTGCCGCGGCACTGAGAAGAGGGAGTAAACTCGTGGAGTGGTACCAGGAGGGTGGTTGCGAGACTGTGGGGTGGTTGCCGGGGGTGCTGGGGTGGTTGAAACAATAAGAACGTTGCGGAGGCAGCGGCCCTAACCCCCTGCAATCCCCGCCATGCCGTAAGAACGCCGTAAAAGCTCGCCTCCGCGCGCTTTCATTGGCTGAGCCGGCGCCCAACGAGCGAGATATCGCGCAAATAGCGACGACGAAACGACGGGCTACGAAGAGAGAGAAAGAGAGAATCGGAGCGAAACAGCTGGATCCGCGGAGAAGAGGGAAAGAGATAAACGCATTGGAGAACACGGCATATAAGCGTTCACAGTGCAGCCGCAGTAAAGGACGCTTTTCATTGAGCCGTCTTATTGTCCCGGTCCCGCTTAAGTTTCCAACGACGTTAGCAGCTCTGTTTGGCTACGTCCGCTGTTTTCCTTTCCTTAGCTTTCCGGACCCCGACATCCGTCTTTCTTCCGTTTTCCTTTGCTTTACACGCCGGTCCGAAACCTTCTTTTCCGACAGAGATCGTTGCTTGCTTCGAGGATCCTTCGAAGATCGTCTCTGCTTTGCTGCTTCTCCGCGCGAAGGATCCTGTCCCAGAGGAAAGACGGAAGAGAGAGAGTTTTTCTCTGGAAGGATTCTCGATTGGAAGTCCTCGGGAAGATCTTGAGGACAGACGCCCCGAACGCGAGGGTGGAGGTAGGAGGTGAGCTCCTTTGCGAACCTACGGGGCAAATGCAGGTTTCAGGTTGCTTCACGTGCACAATTACCGGGCACAGGATGGGCGCGGGCGGGAATGAAATTTCGTCTTGTGTAGCGGGAGCAAGCAAAGTGTGCGCACCCTCTCCGTTCTGCACGGCCTGGGGAATTGAGTTTCGCCACGAGAGAGCGAGGAGACTGCCGCGGAGCCGGCTCCGAGGAGATAGAGAAAGCACTGTTGCAAGCGCGACGAGAGGCGAGGAGAGGAAGGCCTCTGGCTGGCTGGATGGGCTGCCGTAACAGTGTTATTGCCAATAATGGCATGACTATGCGCGTATATGTCTCGCCGGTTGATCGAGAAATTGATTTATGAAAAGAAACGCCTGGACAACCGAACATTTCCGTTTCCACCTCATCGATTTATCACGCTCGATCGCAAACGCTTTGTCTTCTCTCCAAGTTCTCCTCCGGCTTCTCTATATTCCGTTAAACGTCTCGCGTTAATTTTTCCATCGATTTCCAGCTGAATATTATTTTCATCTTCGTTGCTTCTTGATAAGAATTGGTACATCTTACTTCTTGTAAAACTGATCGCTTCTTTTTCGCGTAACGCGAGGGTTAAAAGAGGTTTCGTAGCTGCGAAATTTTTATAGCCCGCGAAAAATGTGCCACCCTAAAATTAGTATTCTATGACAGATTTGATGTCGTTTCCCGGCAATCGTGGATATGGCGTCAGTCGGTCGTTTGCTCGAAGTTCGACAGCGCCTAATCCGCGACTCGAAGTAAATCGAATGAAGTCTCGAATTAAATACAGCCCTCTCTGTATTCCGGGCATACCGAAAGGGGATGCAAGAAGACGAGGGTGGGAAGGAAAGAGATGGTGAACACGAGCTGACTCCATGCGAGACGAGGCAAAGCAAGGTTCCTTGTATTTAATTACCAACTCTAAGTCTCCAGCCGGGAATGAGGGAGCTTCCACCCGAGCACACCTCTTCTTCGCCACCATCCACAACCACTCTCGACCCCCGTTCCTGCGTCCACCACCTTCTTCCCCGCCTGTTCTTCTCGATACCGCCCTCGCCGAACCTTTCCCGGCAGTCGTACCAGCTATTTCTTATCTCCTTATTTTTCCTTCCATCCCAAAACGGTAATTATCCTTTCCCTTCGTTTCGCGTCAACGTTTTTTGCGCGTAAAGAAATTACCAGATTCTACATCGCTCTTCCAGGAAAAAGCAGAATGGGGATCATTACTACTGTTTCTCTCCTTAAGGATTCGTTGCTCTTCGTGGCTAAGTTGAAATACGAGAAGGAAATTCTTTCGATGTATAGAACAGTTCACGCAATGACTTCGGGAACAGGTCCTTTTAACAACGTCGAAACAAAACTATTCTCCTTGAGCCGACACAGCGACGAAGAGCGAAGACCGGGTTATTCAGACATTCCGTATGGATCCGAAGAAAACTAGATGGAGGAATAAATTTTCTACCAACGCCGGGGAACCTTCGTCGCGTTCACGGCTGGGATTAATAATCCGTTGAAGAAAGCATTAATAATTTTTCACGCGTCTTTCGAGTAGGTCGCGTAGCCGGAGTGAAAATTAGGCGGCAGGTCTAGTGACATCAAAGAGCTCTCTGCCGGAGGCAGCAAAGAAGGCTTCCTGCCCCTTTTCATCCCTTAAATCCCACCCGAGTGGTATTTGCCGGAGCGACCCGGCCTCCCTTGCTTTCTGTCATTAGCGGGCGAGAAAGAGAGAGAAGGCGAGAGAAGAAGGAGGGTAAGAAAGGAACAGAGCCCGATGTGTCTTCTCCCCCTTCGTCTGCCGAGCCGCCACCTCTCTCTCTCCTCTCCCTGGTCCCAGCGAGCGCGTTCTGGTCCTGGGTTCGCGCAAATATCGCCTTTCATATTCCTTCGAAGGAGCAGAAAATCGTTACGGTGCCTTTTGCGCGCGCGCTACGGGAAATACCTACCTCCTCGTTCCTTTTCTTCCGCATCGGGCCACGCATCGTTTCGTCTCGCTACGGACAGAGAGCCCCGGCGATGGTGTAAGTAAGTAAAGTCTCTCTCCCTCTTCGCCTTCCTCTCCCTCCGCTCCTCTCTGTCTTTTGCTATTCCTCACCGTCTCTCTCTCCCGCCCGTTTCCGCCCTCTCTCCTTCTTTCCGCCCACCCCGCCAGCTTTCTACTCTCTCCTTTCAATGTACGCCCCTCTTTTCCTTCTACCTTCCCGCGCCATCTCTCTGTCAGCCACCCTCTCTCTCCATTCTCTCTCGTTTTCTCGTTACCGTCCTCTCTTTCCCTCGACGGAAACCCTCGACGGGCTGCAGAGCCGCTGGAGCCCGCTATTAACCCGCTCCTTTCCCTTCTCCACCCCCCGCCGCCACCCCTTTCCGCCTCCCGCTGCACCACCGTTTCGTCTAAGCGCGAACAAAGATGGCGGAAAACTAAACAACTAGGCGAGGGTGCAAGGAACAACTTCCTTTCTCGCTTCCTCTTTCTCCCCTTTTATCCCCGCGAATTTCATCCCCGATACTCCCGCCACCCTTCCTACCTATCATAACCCTTTCCGTCCTCCTTCAGCGATCGCTCTATCCGATTTTCGTCAAGAGTGACCAAACAGTCCTTACGCGATTGTTGCGTCTCGATCGTTAAAAAAAGGAAATCGTTCTTTACTATCTTTGGAATTCGGAAGAAATCTCGAACTAATCGTTCGTTTCGTTGTTATCCTTTGAATCTCGGCTAACGCTTATGAAAAATTCAATCTCTGACGCTGATTCTTCTTTTTATAGGTTACACGAGGACCCTGTTAATTGGACTGGGATGTTGGAGCGCGGAACACGGGGAAGATCAGGCTGGGTTAATTTTTCACGAGGAAAAGGTAGGAGAAAAGGCGGACGAGCGGGATGACCGCGTCCCGACGACCTTGGGAGTAAGAACGCTGCGCGGCGGCCGGCCTGAATAAACGATGCTTAATCTCGGTATTAGAAAATCAGAGGAAGCAATCGCGCTCGGGAGAAAGAGAGAATATGCAGCAGGAGGATTGGTAGACGTACATAGATAGAAATAGAGGCATAAGAGAGAGGGTGAAATGCCGGGGAGGGTATAGACCGGTTGGGGGTGGAAGCGAGGTTAGGGGCGCCCAGGAAATTTCTAGAAACTTCAGGTTTAGCAATTAACGTCAGAAATTAACGACGCCCGCCTGCCTCGAGCGCAAAGCGCCGGAGAAATTAGTCTCGGAAATTCTCGTAAAATTTCTCGTTCGCTCGCGGGCGCCAGCCACCCCCCTACGCCCCCTCGCCGCTCCCGCCCCCTCTCTGCCGCGCACCCCCTGCCGCCTGTGCCCCGGCGAAGGTAACATGGCGTCAGCAGTCGGGGCGAGCGGTAACTTTCCGGAAATTTTCATTAAGCCTGACAGTAATGACGTCATCAGTCAGTCGCCCCGACCTCATTTGGAATCGTTTGCACTCTCGAAGCCATCTCGCGCTTTCGGTCTCCAACTCTCTTGCAAATATCCTTTCTTCAGCCGCGATACTCCCGCGGATTCGCTCGCTTCTTCGTCAATTTATTTCTCTAGCCTCGATCCCCGTACCCGATCGTCCAACGTCAGTGTTCCATAGTCTGCGGAAAATTATGCTCCAATTACGAAAGAATCTCGGATAGATACCCTGAGATATTGAAATCGAGTCGAGACCAAGAAGGATCCCCGAGTTCTCAGAAATCAATTCTTTCTCGTCTCGTCAGAGACGCGTTCGTTCGGATTCCATCGCCGTTGTCGCCGTTTCACGAACGCGTGACGATACCTTCTCGCGGCCGTTCTTCGGTGTATCGAAAGAAGCGTCGGTGGCGGAAGTCTTGGCGCGGAAGGTTCTCCAACAGGTCGCCGGTAGGCGGACCGGTGCGGAGCGTCGCGGCGGAAGAATCGATAGACGTCCTTTTCGGTGTTATCGGCCGGTTCGGACGAACGACATATCCGTTTTCCCAAGTAATCTCGCGACGCTTCGGGCGATTCTCAAACAATTCTATACATCTCCCGAGTGTCGGAAGTGGCTGGAGAGTGGCAAGGATGGAAAGAGAGGCGCGGAGAGGGCCGGAAAGAGAAAGAGAGAGAGAGGGAGAGCGCGAGGAGGCCATGGAGAGAGCGGTGGGAGCGAAGGTGAAGGAAGAGCTATAGAAAGACGAGGCTAGGTGAAACAGACAATACACCTTCGCGGTGGGTGGCTTATCTAAGAGTCCATGGCGTAGCCCCGGGGGTGCAGTAATAACCGGGAGGGCGGCTGATACCGGGCTAAGAAATGATAACGGCACTCGCAAGCCAGCCACCATTTTCGAGTTATATTGCCTCGAAAGCCAGAAGCGCCGGCGAGGAGAGGGGAACGGGGGTAGCCGGGAGAAAGAGAGAGAGCCAGCTCAGCTACCACCTACAACCTTCCTCCTTCTGCGCCATCTCCTCCCCCTCCGCCCTCTCGCCTCTCATCCTCTCGGATCCTCGTCCTCCTCTTATAGTACACCTTTCTCGTACCTATAACCTCGTAGCCGTTGTTGGAATCTGCCGCTATCTAGGCCCGCACCTTTATATGTTCCTCTACCATCCATTCGACTGCCTAGAGAAACATTTCGCCTTCGAGTAGTAACCTTCATCGTTCCGATTCACCCCCAGGGGAATAACGAGCCAGAGATACATAGGTTTCGATGCGCCGGTGATATTCGATTCCTTCGTGCGACCCATGAATTTTCAGCTAGTTGCATCTTCGATAGAACCCATGGGTATTGCGTCCTGTGTAATCGCCGATACCATAAAAATTACCACCTTAACCGTCTCCGTTATTCCCTATTCCCTTTATCGCTTCCTTGACCAATGAAGATTTCGCTACCGAAACATCTGTTCGAGTATACTCCGTAAAGACGACTCTTCCGTGAGTAATTATCTCATGCTGAAAAGACCGATTCCGGGGTTGATTCCGGAAACGGAAGAGAAAAATGGGAAAAGCGACAGGAGGGAGACGGACTGATCCCCGGGAGCAAGTGGAGGCAGGCAAAGCCGAAACGTGACCAATCTCGTCCATGTTTCACCGTGGTTTGAACGAATGTTTTGCATTTTACCGTCGCGGGTTAATTTATGTGAGAGAAATGCCACCCTCGTTTCACACCCTCTTACGCGGTAACTCGAGCGTTTTATTTTCACTTAGACCCACGGACGAGATTCTCAAATGCCCTGCGTGCCCTCTCGTTTCTCTCGCTTCTTAAATTTTACCCGCCTTTCGAAACGGTAAGAATCTCCTTCTTTTCCTTTATTTATACGACCTTTGGACGCGTTTGAACCTCGTTACGCGTTATTTACCCGTGCGGTGAAATTCGGAGCGAAGGAAGATAAATGTAACGGAAGAGGCAATAAAAATCCGGCCCCGTTATCGCCTATAAAGCCAGTCTTTCACTAGGAGACTATTAAAAAGAGTGTCAGCCGGTAATTTGCGGCGTGGTCAGATTCGCGTGGAGTTGAAATTAATGCGAGATTCACTGGCGGCGTACGCAGATCCGGACCGGAAGAGGAAGGGAGAAAGAGAGAAGGAAGAAGAGAAGTAGGTGGTGGGAGGGTATATTTAGCACAAAAAGCCTCTAATTTCCAACGAGGGTGTAAAAACGGGTTTGGCACCCGGCTCGGTATACGCGGGCTGCTTGTTGGGTCTATAAAACGCCGCTTAGCTTTTTTACCTCCTACCTCGCCGCTCCCGAAGGGGTGGTTTTAACCCCGTTAAGCTGTTTCCCGTCTTTTCCTGCGTTCCTTTTTTCCGCGGCCGGTAAATTGAGCGCAGACCCTCTTCCCTCTGACCCTTCCCACTCCGGCACCGGTTACACGCCAGCCACCCTTTTCCTCTTTTTTCCCACTCTTCGCTTTACCTTCATCCACTACACCCCAATTTTTCCTTTTTCTTTCTTTTCTTCTTTTTTCTTTTCACCTCGTTGCACGAGCCGTTCGACCCAGATTTCTCCCACTCCGTTCGTTATATCTGATTTTACCGTGATTTCGTTTCTATCTTCCATTTTTCTCTTTTTACCCTGATTTTATGCGCCTGTGTGTATTTTTATCCCGCGACAGTGAGACGAAAACGGACGCAAATGGTCGAAGTAGGTTTGAAAATAAAACACCGGGTCTCATGAAACCGTGCTGGTTCTTTTCGCAGTCAATCCACGACTGGTTGTTAGAAGTACGAGATTAATAGACGAACAAATTAGCGCAAAGTTTGGGCAGCGGCCCCGCATGCACCCGCGCCACTAATCCCGTGCATTAAAAGTTAACGTCGGGCTGGCGTGGCCTGTGTGTGTCCTCCTGGCATTAGATTTCTGAGTTTCCCCAGTCGAGTTAGGGCAACACCAGATCTGCGTTTCAACTGGAAACTACGTTAGGGACAGATTCGAACCGATCTGCCGGCCAGTGGTCCACTGTGTATCTATGTGGCTGTCTGTAGTCGAACGCCCTTTCGTTTCAAAGTATCGGTCGAATCGAGGAAGCCAGTTTTCTGATAAAAATTTACTCTCTCTCCGTGGCCAAACGGATCATCGTACTCTGTCCCGTGCCAAGAATTTCTTGTCTTCGATTACAAGTAGATAGTTTTGCATCTAGTTGAACGATCGTGAATTACGCGCGATATTTTCTGCCGATTTGTTTGCAATTTTTCGATTACGATACCTGCTATTATATTTGAAAGCTTCCGATAACTTGTATCTCTATCCCTACCGTTAAATAACAAATCCATAAACGAAAGAAATCATTTTATAATTCGAATAGTTTCTTTTCTATTCGAGTAATAAAAAATAAACAATGCAATTTTTATGGACCAACGAAGGAATAGAATTTTCTATATTTTAGGCTTTGACAAGAGTCAAAAATTACAAATAAATTACGTAGTAACGTGAGTTTGTACACTCCAAAAGATCCGTCATTCTTGATCACCGTATTTTTTATACCAATTTTCGCCAATTTTTCCGTAAACGTTACCGATCGTGTCTAGCGATAAAAGAGACAGGTGAATCTCAGAAAGAATGAAACGGCATATCAATTATCGCGTATATAATATATCGGAAGAAATAAAACGTAAAATGAAATATTATTAATCGATAGGATTTGTTTAGCTTTACTATTAACTAAACTGCAATCTCAAAATGGAGAGAAATCTTTAAAATTATAAATTGAACAGGAGGGAACTATAGTCGACTCGTTCTACAGGCGATATTAATTCTGCGCGTTATCTAAGGTGGCGGCCGCCATTGTAACCGAGTATCCCGAACCGCTGGGGGTGAGTAAGAAACTACCCCCAACATTAATCAACCGTCATCTTTGCAGGAAACCGAGCGTTCTCCTATCGCCTACCCTACCGCGTTTTTAGCCCCCTTAATAATTCTCGGTTCGTTAAAGGAGCAGAAAGATGCATGGCTCCTCTTTTCACCCCTAATCTGTATTACTCGATTTCTTCCAAGGGTACAGATAGTCATGATAATACCGAGAAAAATACTCGCGTTTATTTCTATCGCGCGAGAGTAATTTCCGAATATTTGCGCTCGTGTATCATCGAGAGTAACCCGTGATAATTTTCAGTCACCTAGACCAGGTGACCTTGAGGTTCTCCAACAACACAGAGAAACTTTGGCAGTTTAGACAATGTCTTCGGAAGAGGATGAATTTAATTACAAGGTTGGTGGGGGAGGGTTAAGGAAGAATTAAAATAGATTAGAAACAAGGACGTCTTTAATTTTCCTATCATTTGGCACGCATGGGAAAACATTCTTCTCGCAAATTCCAAAGGTTGTTGTTACGAGAGAAACGTTTTATTCGAACGATATTATTTCAGGTGGTCGTTTACCCCGTGATTGGTTCCCGATGCCGTTGAAGACGCGGGGAAATAGGTGGAAAAAAGATGAAGCCTAGATGAGGGAAGCGGAGAGGAGACTGGGATGATCCGCGATGGAAGATCGAGTGGCTGGAGAATAGAGAGAAGGAAACAAGAGGAAGTAAGAGATGGTTTGAATAATGACTCGGTTGGCACGTGGGGGTATGGGGGTTTGCCAGTCGGGCGCGCCATCTTGCCTCGGCTCTCTACTTATAATTATTGATGTGGCCCGAACTTTATATAAACTCGAAACTCGTCTCCCTCGCACCGTCGGTTCGCCACCACTACCGCCACTACCACCACGACGAGCCAGCACCAGCATCAGCAGCATGGAACCATCTCCACGTAGCGGGTAGAACCACCCCCCTGAGCCCCGGCCATCCCCTTCCTCCCCGGCCTCCTCCTCTTTCGGCTCTCCAACCAGGCGGCAGGAGGAAATTGTTGGAGTTTTCAAAGTCTGACGTGCAGGATATTATGAACGAGGGTATGGCGTCGTGGAGGAGGTGGAGAAGGTGGTGGAGTAGTAACTGGGGGCGGCAGAGGAGGGGCGTCGGGATGCGCGGGGGTGGCTGGCGAGGTGGAGTGGAGGTACCCAGGCAAAACTACCCGCCTCGGCTCACTCTTCTGCCTCCAGAGCCACCCACCAGCCCATTCGTCTAGCTTAAACTATATTCCGACCTAACCTCCGTGTAGGTACCTTCCTTCTACCAGCCCTCTACCTACTCTCTACCTACCATCTCACAACCGGCCAATACTTGTCGGATGCACCGATACCCTTCGCTGCTTTTCTCGCGTCATTTACTACCCGTCTACTGATTTTTCTCCTACTCGGTCGCTCGGAAAACCACTCTCGCATTAGATCCTTTGACAGCTTCTTTGACCGTTACTCCTGTCCATTTCTAACCGTGTTCACCGCGGTTACCAAATTTCCAAGGAATATAGAGAAAAAAATTTTTTCTACCTTTTTTCTAGACGATCGAGCAGTCGGGGCTGGCTCGACTTGGAAAAGTCTTGGGTGATTGGCCAAGGCGCGATAAGGGACTTGGTCGCTACGCGGTTGGAATATAGCCGAAGCACGTGCACGAGTATATTGTAAGGGGAGGTGGTAGGTGAGTGCACATATATCTATATAGTGTCTACAGGGGTAGAAGTATAAGCTTTCCTCTCGCAAATGAGGTAATATATATACAAAAGCTAATACGACCGAAAGTTGCCAACTTGGATGAGTCTCTCCTCCACCACCTACACCTCCAGCTCCTCGTTCTCCTAACGCTCGCCCCCCACCCCCCACCCCCACCCTCTGCTAGATCCCCTAAATATTTTAAAGGATCGCGAGAATGCAGTTTACGAGTTCGCAGCACCGTCGGAAACACTTCAATTTAAAGACGCCGTTCCGAGCGCAGAAAACTGCATCCATGACGATATTAATATCTTCCATCGGAGCAACCTCTACGGCCGGCCGGAATATATAGCCACTCTTTAATATGTTCAAAGGCCCTTTAAAGTGACCATAATTAACCTGTGAGCTGACATTTTAATTTGATGTTGCAGACTACTTTGACCACAGGATGCGAGTCGATCTTCGATAAAATTCTCATCCAATGGCGCTTCCTCGCAGAGACCCGAAACAGACCGTTTCAGACTGCACCGAAATAAAATTTACCTAGTTCTTCTTTTCTTTCGTACGCGGAAAATTTGTTAAAAAATTATTTCGAATGTCTTGCGTACGTCCGTGTGATTATTTTTTTTTGATAAAGATGGATGTTAAATCGCCGGAAAGGAAAAGTCCGAAGAGAAAAAAATCTGGCGATTCGTAAAGCTGTGGAACAGCTTCCAGCAGACTGCAGCGCGGACAATATATTCCACGAAGCCTAGTTAATCCTATCTTTCGGATCTGAATTCGAGGTTTCCGTTATACACCGCGGTTGGCTTGAACCGCGCGATCAAAGTGAATTAAATCGTGGAGGGCGCTGTGTGCGCGATTCTCTTCTCTTCCTCCGTCTCCCTCTTGTCGCCCGCCAAAAATATTTCGCTGGCTCGTTACCGACCAATTGAACTTCCTACGATCAAGATGCGTGGCAAGCCGAAACCGATCGGACCGATACGTTTCACGCGTTAATTCAACCTTTACGAACGGTCGCGGCAAAGTTGTCGCCCCTGTTCTAACTAAACGATTTCGCGCGTCGATCTTCGAGGAATTTCAACTTTATCGCAGCCGCGAATATTTTCGTCACGAGGGACGTTGAACGTTCGAAATCGGCGGTTAGGCAAGGAAACGATTAATTCGCGTGATTTGTCGCGAGTGAAAATCATCAAAGCGAAGAGGAGGAGGAGACCGGGGCTGAAAGTGAAATTCACACTCGACCAGGATTTCCTCGGGACTCCCCTGCTCGTCCCCTGGGACCTTTTACGAGGAAATCCCGATGGCTGAGAGTCGTTGCTACACAATGGGCCAGCGATATTTTTCACAATCAACGAAATGGCGGCAGCGAAGTGGAGTTAGATTGAACAAACACGAGCAATCGGTGCGCGCGAGCGATTCGCGAGCTAGGCGGGAACGAAATGGAGAGACGTGGAATATAATCTATCCTGTTTGAGGAGAACTGGCACCGACTGCAAGTTAGAACAAACTCCCAGTGTACTCTGGGAACGTCGTAGCCGGCAACCAATCCACCGGCGTACCACCCTCATTTACCCCCCTGGTCGCTCTCGTTCCCTCTTTGTCTGCCGCGAGCATTCCTAAAATTGGATAAAATTTCCTCTAGTCTATCCCAAAACAGACACGCCACACATTCGACCTTGTCCGCTTTTCCTCTGCCAAAAAATCAACTCCCTTCGTCTTCTCGGCTACAAAGGTTTTCTATCGTTCCTCTAACCAGTCTAAAGGTCAGAGAAACCGGTGTAAAGCTGCGTCGATCGCTTTCCCGCAATTTCAAAGTCACCTACGACGGTGTTTGCAATCTCTTTTTCGAACGAGAAAATGAAAAAACGTTTCACTGCAAATGCGTTAAATCTCGCGATAAGAAACCCGAGCGTTAATTAGTTCGTCGATGCGACAGCTCGCGCGTTTACTTGGCAATTTTTTCAATTACTCGCGAAAATAAGGGTGTATAGGCGAAACTTCGTGGCTTGTCAATAACATCACTTTCTCTCCTATACGATGATCGTCGATAATTAAATAAAGCGATATCCTGTGAGGGTAAGTAGAAATAGGATTTCTACAATTAATTTAAACACATCTGAAACTGGTTATTTCCAGAAGAATCATTCTCCCGAATTCCATACCGATCCACGTATGTCTGTTAATTAAATCTAACCTTCTCTCTATAAGAACGCGCTGGCTAAGATAATGTTATTTTACGAATCTCCGACTTGTACAATCTGAATTTTTAATCTCTTTCGTTAAATCGCGATAAACAAACAAACGAATAAATAAACGAATAATGGCGCCAATGAACAAGGGGAAATATCCTAGCGTTTCAATTAATATCTGTAATGTAGAACAGAAGAAACGGATGTGAAATAAAAAAAAAATGTGACGGAGTAAGAAGGAGCGAAATAATGTAAAGCTTGTGCAGGAAATTTAATAAACATCCCATATCTTCCGGTGGAATATTCCGTTTTTTCCTTGTTGGTCCGGGTTGAATCAAGAAGGTAGAGACGACGAAGCCGGTGGCTCATGAATATTCATTTCTTGCCGGTTTCTTACAGGAGGTCGACACGGGGGTGAGCACGGCACGGAGCAGCCAGAGCCGTACTTTTAAGCACCAGAGTGGGGGTTCTGGATCAATGCCGAGGCCACGCCTCCTTCGTCTTACATCCTACACCCTCTTCCTCCATCCTACGCCTTGCCCTACGCCTTCCTTTCCTTTTCCGTCTCCTTTTCCACCCTTTCTCTCTCCTCCTCCTCATCTACCTCTTCTTCGCCCGAAAAATCCGCCGGTGCCCCGATAAATCCTTACCAACGGTGGATTAATCGAAACAGGACGAATTGCTACTCGTTAATATCCTTTTCTCCAGCGGACTTTCTCACCGTGGGAAAGAAGGTCTCCAACTTCCGTTCCAGTTGCTCCCTCTTTGAACGAATTATAAATCCCACCCTACGGTTCTTCCATGCCTTTCTTTCACCTGTGATATATTCTGCGATGGTTAAAAACTACGACGAGAAATCTTGAAATTTTAATACCGATTTCGGTCAGTTTTCTATCGCGTAGAAATTTTTGTTATACGGGCGAAGGATGTATTATTATTTAGAGTGAAATGTAGTTTTCTTGTGAGAATATAAAAATACAGAAACCGAGTCGCTATGAGGAGTGTTGCGTGTTGTTATTGCAAGTGGAGAAGACAGCTCGCGGGCCAGCTTTGTGCACCTTTACCAACCCGGAGTGCCTCATTCCTACGTTGCTGTTTCTCATCTCGTCTCGCCGTCGTTTCTCTTTCGTCATGTCTCATCTCGTCTAAACTCGACGACTTCGTAGACTCCTTAAGTCGCGTTTGTCGTCTCCTCTGGCTTCGTCTTCCGTCATATCCGAGAAGGAGAAGCCCGAGGCTATTCTTTCCTCCGAAATCCAAAACCCAGCTTCCACGAGCCGATTCGATCGCTACTCGCGCAACTACGACGAATACCAGTTTCGCGCATCCGTTCGGTAACGAATGAAATAACTTTTTTTCTCGGCAGAAGTAAATTGTTTATGTCTGTACCGTGATGTTCGAGTATTGCTTGGTTTTCTCGGGAACAAAATGCTGCACACGGCGAAGGGGAGACCGTAACAAGAAGTCGAGGTCTCCTAGGAGCATCGGCCGTAAGCGTGTCGAGAGTGTTTTGCTCATTGTTACGAGGCGATCGATCGAGACGCGTTGATTGATAATCGAATGTCGGTCAATCGGTCGACCGGTTCACGTGGACGTTTGCCGCCTCAAGCGGCAAGCCTCTTCCGAATGGAAAATCAATAGGGTGAACGAAGAAGGGGGCATGAACCTACGCGTACTCCCAAGGGGTTGGAATCATTGTCCGAAGGAACAGAACATTGACGGCCGGATCAAATCAATGGGAAATCACCGCTGCCTAAGTACGTCATTTGTAGTTAATAGCGAAGTTCGATTGCCACGTCGCGTTACATCCAAGCATTCCTGCTGATCTCTCAAATCGACCGATCGATCAATCGATCATCCAACGTTTCTCGTTATTGTCCTTTTCCATCTACCAAACTTTACCACTCGAGAAGAATCCTTCGTTCGAGAAGCTTCGCGATTTTACTTATTTTTTAAACTCGAAAATATTTGTGAAATCTATTCAATTTATCGAAGTGACGTTAAATTTACGAAGAATACAAATTTGACGTCGCAATTATTATTATAGGTGAGAGAAATTTCTTTGTCGAACGTGTATATACATTTTGCAAGAAAATAAATAAGTATCAGTCATTGAAGTACCATGTTGCAAATTATTTGCGATACGCACCCTTTCACGCAAGGGAAAGCATTAGCTATTCTCGATTTCTGAAACGTCCACAGCGTGGCAGCACTGACTATCTCAGCCTGGTTTCGAACCAACAACCCTTTCATTTCGCTTCTCTGCAGGATGGCGGACGAACCACTCTAATCTATTTCGTTACCGAGCGAGCAAAAGAGTACTCTACGGATAATCGAGCATGATCACCGGCCACACATAACACGAAATCACCCGATCATTCCATTTTAACCACCACCACCACCTCGTATAATTACCCACAGATTCGATGGATCAACTATCAAACGCCTCAGGTGTCCGTGAGTAGTGTAATCGTATTTCCATCCAATTTCGATTGTAATTGAAAACCAATCAAGCGTATTCGGACACGAAAGAAAATATTCAACGTAAGAAATTACAAACGCGTTCCTCTTTTTTCCCTTTTTTTTTTTTTTTTGTTTTCCTTTATCCACGTTTAATCTCGAAAGACGAGGTCTTGATTCGAGAAAAAGCATCTGGTTAACTTTCGCGATAAATTATCCCTTCGAAATCAACGGTTCGATTCTCGTCGATGAAAGACGACGTTGGTGAAATGAAATGGAAATTTTCGTGGTAACCGAGGTAGGTATACGAACTCGTCTAGACACCTGAGTATGTGTCCTCGAGCTCCGCTGCCTCCCACTAACGGCATTGTGTAATTTATCAATGTAATTTACGGCCGGAGACAGTGGCAGGGAAATTGAAAAACTTTCGCGGCCAATTCAGGCTGCGTTTAATAATGGGAATCAATTTACCAGGAGAGAGATAATAGGCTGGCCGTGGAACTCGATCGAACGACAGAGTCACTTTTTGTCCGTGCATCGGTCTCGTATCGAGTATTTTTTCGCCTTCGATAAACGTCACTCTCGGCCACGAGGCTGGAAGAACGTCTTCCAATAATAGCGCTAATGTCCGACCACGCACGCTGCGATACTACTAGAAAGTATCACCGTTCCCTTCATCGACCAACAGCCAATGTTTATTTATTTCTCGAGTCGCGTGCTCGACTTCACGGACGCTTAATATTTATTCTACCGCAATGGATCGGATAAAATGACGGAAATTTTTTATCCTAGTTATTCTCAAAGAACATCCAGTGATTTGCGAGTTCTTCCTCTGTCGAAGAGCAACACGCGAAGAAAGATATACGTGGAAAAGAGGAAAACGTTAAACGTACTGTATGGGTTGAAGGGGATAATCAATAAGAAAGCAAGCGTTGGAGGTAATTCAACAGATTCGTGGAAGGTAAGATCTGCTCGTAGACCGATATATACCGGGAAGTATAACGGCCGGTAGCCACAGGCAACCCTCAGGAACGTAATTAATATTTATCCCATCCCCGATGGTCCTGTATACGAACCGATGCTAGCGTCCCTCTCCGTGACCCCACTAAAATCCCAGCACGCTCCTTGTAAAATCTAATATCTGAGGAAGCATCGTCCTGCTGCCAGTCCGAGTCGCTCGCCTCTTCCTCTCCGTTTCCGCCTCCTTCTTCCCTTCCTCCTGTCTCTTTGCTCACCGCGACACGTCGCAACCGAGGATCGTGGAAAGAAGAAGGAAACGAAGTGAACGAAACACGAGGGAAGAAAAGCAGGGGCAGCGAAATCTGTCGCGAAAGGAAATTCAGGGATGGTTGAAAAGCTGGGACAAGGGAGAAAGAACGAAGCGCGAACGCGGAGAACCGGAGAAGACCGAAGGGAGAGAAAGAGAGAGAAAAGAGCGCGATGCGGCGGTATG
>NW_027471444.1:0-25235 GCF_051020765.1 Lasioglossum baleicum
ATTCCGAGAGTGTATCCGCAGTATAGTATTGGCAATAGACAGCTTAATTCACAGCAAAAATAGCTCAGTACAGAATCATACCGTTGTAGAACATTACGTACTGGTACAGAGTCTAACATTGTATAAAAGGCCTTACCTTCCGTGAAGCTAACCCGCTGTACCGAGAGTATAACTTCGTGTTCAGAGATGCAAGTTAGTGTACGTTTCATGACTCGCACCTTATTTTAATTTTTGAGATGGTCACACCGTTCGTGGTCGTTACTACCTTTTTTGAGGGTCGAACAGCTAATTCAATAGCTTCACTTAAACTTTGATTCCCATGGTGACGCCAGATATTCTTCGTGTAAATCGGCACTTCAGTATTGGTAATTGACACCATAATTTACGGTATATATGGTGATATAGGGATCCGAACCATCATAGAACGTTACCTCTTGGTATAGATTCAAACCTTTTTCCGGATAGCTCACCCTCCGAGAAACTAACCCGCTGTAGCGACTGTCATGAGAATGTTCGCGGAAACAAATTAGGGCACACCTTGACGGACGAACACCACATGTTTCCGTGTAAATATCAGCATCAAGAGTCAAAGCGGTCGGATTTTACGACCATCCTTGACATTCGTACAGCTTAGTCAATATCCTCACCTATCCTGTGATTCCGAGGGTCCAACCAGGTACTCCGGCAGTAAATCCGCTGAACAGTATTAGCAATAGAGCCCTTATTTCATGGTTTCAATATTAGCGGGAAGCGAGAAACCGATGCAGAACGTTACCTATACGTATAAAGCCACCATTTATAACGGATACCTTACCAACCAGGAATCTAACATGCTGTAGCGAGTGTCTTGCTTAATGTTCACGGAAAATAATTAGTAGTCATGTTATCAGACTGGTACCACATTTTCATGTATAAATTTCAAAATCGAGAGTAAATCTGTTAGAAATCGATACCGCCTTCATTGGGAGTCGAGCTGCTGTCAACAGATTCATAAATCCTGTGCTTACGATCGTCAAGCCAGGGTTCCTGGAGTTAATACGCTGAATAGTTTTGGAAAGAAACACCGTAATTCGCGCTATGAATATTGTGGTATAGAGTCCAACCGTCGGTGCACATTAGCATTTGGTATATGGTCAATCTTCCTACGGAAAGCCATACCGTGCGAGAACATGACCCGCTGTATCGAGAGTATAACTTCGTGTTTCAGGTATCAAATTAGTATTCATTTTAGTGACGGGCAGCTTGACTTCAAGTATGAATTGGAAGATCGAGGGTCAAATCGTTCGAGAAGGTTGTTACCTTCCTTGAGACTCGAACGGTTTAGTCAGTGGCTTCACCTATCCAGTGTTTCCGAGCGCAGGTAACCGCGAATAACCGCGTTGTATGCTATTGGCATTAGACACACTACTTGGCTGAACAGATATTAAGCTGGGGAGTCCAACCGACGGTGAACATTAGCGTTTGTTTTATGGCCTATATCCCACCGGAAAGCCATACCGTATGAGAGACAAGCCCGCAGTATCGTGAGTACAACCTCATGATTCAAGAAGCGACTTAGTACTCATTTTAGGGACTGGCAATCTAGTTTCATGTATGAAAGAGGAAATCCATAACCATACCGTTCGAGATCGTTACCACCATATATGAGAGTCGAACGACTTAGTCAATATCTTCACTGATCCTGCGACTGTGAGACTCATACCTGTTATTGCGGGAGTAAATCCGCTTAACAGTACTAGTAATGGACACCTTAATTGCCGGTTTGAACATTGAACTAGCGCGTCAGTCCGTTTGAGTTCGTTACCAATTAGTATAAAGTCAAACGATATACCGAAGGACTTGCCTTCCGCGTACCTCACCAGCATCGTCGAGAGTGTATCATCGTGTCCAGAGAAAGGAATGTGTCTTCATTTCAGTGACGAGCACATTAACTTCATGTATGAGTTAGGAAATCAAGGGTCAAACCTGTCAAGAACGTTGTCTCTTTCTGTAAGACACGAACGGCTAAGTCAATAGCTTCACCTATACTGTTGTTCAGGAGCGGTAGTTCGGGAAAACCGAGAGTAAGCTCGCTGAAGATTATTTGCAATGGACATCTCAATTCACGGTCTGAATATTAAAGCAGGCCAACAGCTGTTGTAGAACATTACCTACAGGTGAAGGGTCAAACTTCTGCCAGAATGCCTCACCATCCGGATAACAAACCCGCTGCATCGGGAGCATAACACTGTGTTCAGAGGTACGAACTAGTGTACATTTTCTGACGAGCACCTTAATTCCATTCATGAATTAGAAGGTCGAAGGTCAAATCGCGTGAGAACGTTGCCACCTTCTCTAAGACACGAGCGGCTACGTCAATAGTTTCACGTATCCTGCGATTCCGAGAGTCAAAGCAGGTACTCTTGGAGTTAATGCGCCTAACAGTTTCGGTAATAGACACCTTATTCACGCTATGAATAATGAAGCAGACCGTCGTACCGTTGTGGAACGATACCTAATGCTATAGAGTCAAACTCTATCCCGATGTGATAAGGTGCCTTTACTATAATGTCTACTAATTTGTATCGCTGAACACGAAGTTATACCCACGGTACAGCGGGTTAGTCTTTCGAGGGGTAAGGTCTTCGGTAAAATGATAGACTTCATAGCAATTGGTAACGTTGTTCAACGGTTTGACGGTCGACATAAATAATGAAACCGTGAATTGAGGTGTCTATTGCTAACACTGATCAGCGGATCTACTTCTGGAATACCGGGTATGATTTTCCGCATCTCACGATTGGTGAAGTTGTTGAATTAGCCTTTCGCACTTCAATGATGGTGGTAACGTTCTCGAACCGTTTGAACATGGATATTCTAATTCATACATGAAATTAAGGTCCCCGGGACTAAAGTGCATACCAATTCCCTTGTGTGAACACGAAGATATCCTCTCTATACAGGGGGTTAGTTTCCCGAAGGGAAACTCCTTCGTTAATAATTTGACTCTATACCAATACGTAGAATTCTCCGACGATATCACTCCCAACTTTAATACCCATGCCGAGAATGTGGGTGTCAATTGCCAATACTATACACAGATTGACTACAAAAATACCTGGTTTGACTCTCGGAATCACGGGATAGGAGAAGTTACTGACTTAGCCGATCGTCTGTCACAGAAGGTGTTAACCTTCTCGAACGGATTGGCCGTCCACTTTTTTATTCAAGCCGTGAATTAAGGCGTCTATTGGATGTACTGTCCATCGCATTTGCTGCCGCAATACCTGGTTTGACTTTCCAATTCACGCGATAGGTGAAGCACTTCACCTAGCCGTTTGACTCTCAAAAGAGGTGGAAACGTTCACGGACGACTTGAACCCATATCTTTCTATTGATACATGCCATTAAAGTGTTCGTCTTCTAATGAGTCTACCAATCTGTTTCCTTGAACACTGAACAAGTCATATTAGTTAGCGGGGTACGTTCCCGGGGGGCAAGGTATCCGATACAAGGTATGAACATATACCAGTAGGTACGGTTGTACGGTGTTTCGAATATCTATGTTACTGTTTATACCGTAAATTATGTGGTCTATTGCCAATACTGTGCTGCGGATTTACTCCCGGAATACCTGATTTGATCCTCGGAATCGCAGGTTCGGTGAAGCTATTAACCTAGCCGTTCGACGCCCAAAGAAGGTGGTATCGTTCTCTAAAAGTTTGACACTCGATCTTCTGATTCGTTAATGAAATTAAGTTGCCCGTTACTAAAATGTATACCAGGTCGTACTTCCGAGCACGTTGTTTTACTCTCGATACAGCTCGTCAGTTTTTTAGAGGGTAAGACACTATGTAAGGATATTAACCCTACACGAATAGGTAATGTTCCACTACGCCTTGATGACCAACTTTAAAATTCAAACCGTGAATTGTGGTGGCTATTGCCAAAACTGTACAGCGCATTTACTCCCGGCATATCTGGTTTAACTTTGGGAACCCCAGGGCATGTGAAATAGCCGTTCGTCTCACACAGAAGATGGTAACTTTCTCGATCGGATTGACACTCGATTATCTAATTCATGCATGAATTTAAGGAGCCGTCACTAAAGTGTATACTAATATGTCTCCCTAAACACGTAGCTATATTCTCGATACGGCGAGTTAGCTTCTCCGTCGGTAAGGCATTCGGTGAAACGTTTGACATTATTGCAGATAGTAACGTTCTCACATGGTGTGACGCTGCATTTTAATATTCACTACGCGAATTAAGGTATCTATTGATAATCGTCATCAGCGGATTTACTCCCGGGATACGTGGTTTGACTCTTCGAATCACAGGATAGGTGAAGCTGTTGACTTAGCCACTCGACTCTCGAAGATGGTGATAACGTTCTCAAAAGGATTGAACATCCATCCTCTAATTTATAAATGAAGTTTCGATGCCAGTCACTAAAATGTTTACAAATATGATCCTCTGAACACGAAGTTATACTCTCGATACAGCGAGTTGGGTTCTCGGATGGTAAGGTCTTCGACAGAATGTTTGACATAATACCAGTCGGTAACGTTGGACATGGGTTATGCTGTGCACTTTTTTATTCCAGCAGTGAATTAAGGTGTCCATTGCCAATAGTGCGAAGCAAATTGATTCCTGGTATACCTGATTTGACTATCGCAATAACAGGATAGGTGAAGCTATTGTCTCAGTTGTTCGAATCGCAAGGAAGGTAGGATTGTTCTCGAATGTTCTGACTCTCGATTATTCGGTTCGAACAAGAAAATAAGATATGCTTCTGCTATAACGTCTAGTAATATGTTTCCGCGACGACTGTGCATGACACTTGCTGCAGCGGGTAGGGTTCCCGGAGAGTAAAGACTTCTGTAAAACGATTGACTTTATACCAATTGGTAACGCTCTGAAACAGATTGACGCTCAACTTTAATATTCAAACCGTGATGTAAGATGTCTATTGCTAATACTGTACAGCGCACACACTCCCGGAGCATCTGGCGTATCTTATGGAATCACAGGACAGGAGAAGCTATTGGCCGAGCCGCACATCTGTGACACAAGGTCGTAACGTTCTAGATCGGGTTAAACATAGATCAACTAATCCATACATGACGTTAAGGTGACCGTCACTGAAATTAATACTAATTTCTTTCTCTCAACACGAAGTAATACTCTCGATGAAGCGGGTGATTTTCGCGGAAGGTAAGGCCCTCGATAAAACCTTTGACTTTATACCAATTGGTGACGCTTTCAAGCAGTTTCACGCTCTACTTTTATTTTGAAACCGTGAATTAAGGTGTCCATTGCCAAAACTCTTCAGCGGATACACTCCTGATATTCCAAGTGTGATTCTCGGAACCAAAGGGTAGGTGAAGCTATTGTGTCATATGAGTCACGAATATAGTTGTATCGGATCCGAATGCTTTCATCCTCGATTTTCTCATTCATACACGAAATTAAGGTGCCCGTCACGGCACTGTATACTAATTTGTATCTCTGAGTACGAAGCAATACTCTACATACATCGGGTCAAGTTCTCGAGGGGTACGGTTTTCTGTAAAACTTTTGACATTATCCCAATACGTAACGGTCTACAAATATTTGAATCCGTACTATAATATTCTAACCGTGGATTAAGGCGCCCATTTCAAATAGTGTACCGCGGATTGACTCGCGGCATACCTGGTGCCCATCGGAATAGCAGGATTGGTGGAGCTATTCGCTTAGCCGTTCGACTTGCAAACAAGGTGGGATCACTCTTGAAACATTTGACTGTCGATATTTCTAGTGAGGAACATGAAAGTATGGTGTCCGCCTGATAAAATGTCTACAAATTTGTTTCCGTGAGCACTAAGAATGTCATTCGCTAAAGCGGGTTATGTTCTAGGAAGGTAAAGTATTCGGTTAAAGTAGTGACTCTATAGCAATTGGTAATGTTCTCCGACGGATTGATCTTCTACTCTAATATTCGTGAGCGAATTTAAGTGTCTATCGCCAATACTGTTCAGCGTACTTACTCCTGGAATTCCAGGCTTGACTCTTAGAATCCCTAGATAGGTGAATCTGTTGACTCCGTTGTTCGACACACAAAGAAAGTGAAAACGTCCTCGAATGGCTTGACTCACGATCTTCTTACTCATGCATGAGTTTAAGGTGCCCGTCACTAAAACGTGTACTCATTTGTTTCTCTGAACGCGAAGTTATACCCATGATAGAGCGGGATTGTTCTCGGAAGGTAAGGTATTCGTAGTATGATGTTATATCAATTGATAATGTTCACCAACGGATTCTAGCTCAATTTTAATATTAAATCCGTGAATTAAGGTGTCTATTGCCAATACTGTTCAGCGGATTTACTACTGGAATACCTTGTCTAACTTTCGGTATCAAAGGACTGGTGAAGCTATTGACTCTGCTGTGCGACCTATAGAAATGGTCGACGCATTCTCGAACGATTTGACTCTCGATTAAACCGTTCGTACGTGAAAATGTGCTGTCCGTCTGCTAACACGTGTATTAATTTGCTTCCAGGAACATTAAGCAAGACACACGCTACAGCGAGTTGAGTTCTCGGAAGGCAAGGTATTCGGTAAACAGAATGACTTTATACAAACTGGCAACGCACTCAAACAGTCTGATGCTCTTCCTTAACATTCAAAACGTAAAATGAGGTGTCTATTGCGAATAATCTTAAGCGGATTTACTCCCGCAATACATGGTTTTACTCATGAAATCACAGGATAGGTGAAGTTATTGGTTTACCCGTTTGGATCTCAAGGAATGTGGTGACGATCTGGAAGGGATTGACCATCGTTTCTTCCAATTTATGCCTGAAATTAAGGAGCACAGCAGTAAATGTATACCATTTCGTAAGCCTGAGCACGGTGTTATACTCTCGATACATCAGTTCATTTATTCGGAGAGTCGTGCATTCTGTAAGGAGTTTAACCCTAAACGAATAAGTAACGTTCTACAACGGTTTGACGATCGATGCTGTAATTCATACATAAATTTTTTGGTGCCGTCACTGAAATGTATACCACTGTGTTTCTATAATCACGAAGTTATGCTTTCGGTGCAACAGGTGTGGTTCTCGGCGGGTAAGGCCATCGGTGAAATGTTAGACTCTGTACCAATTGGTATATTTCTACAACTGGTGGACTCTGTATATTAATATTCAACCCGATAAAAATGTTTTCTATTGCCAATACTGCTCAGCGGATTTCATCCCGGAGTACCTGGATTTACACTCTGAATCACAGGATATGTGAAGCTATTGACTCAGCCGCTCGACTCTCAAACGAGGTGGTATCGTTTTCGAACGGTTTGACGATAGATATTCTACTTCATACACGAGTTTTAAGAGTCGTCACTAAAATGCATACCAATTTGTTCCTATAAATACGATGTTATACTCTAGGTACGGGGGTTAGCTTCTCGTACGGTAAGGCTTTCGGTAAATCGTTTAACTTTCTAGGAACAGGTATCGGTCTCAACTGCATAACGCTATATTTTAATATTCGAACCATGAAGTCAGGTGTCTATTGCCAATACTGTTCAGTGGACCCCCCCCCCCCCCCGGAATTCCTGAATTGTGTCTCGGAGTCACGGGGTAGGTGAGCTATTGACATAGCCGTTCGTCTCTCACGCATGGTGGTGACTTTCTCGAATGGAATGACCCTCAATTTTCTAATTGATACATGAAATAAGATTGCCCGTCACTAAAATGAATACTAGTTTTCCCTCGAACAACGACGTTATACTCTCGACTCAGCGGGTCAGATTTGCGGAGGTAAAGCCATAGGTAGAGTGTTTGATTTTATACCAACAAAGGTTCGCAAGCAGTTTGACGCTCTACTTTAATATTGAAACCACGAAATAAGGTATCCGTTGCCAATAGTCCTCAGCGGATATACTCCTGGTAAACCTAGTGTGACTCTCGGAACCACATGTGCGATTTCACGAAGTAGGTGGTAACGTTCTCGAACGGTTTCACCCTCGATCTTCTCATTCATACAAGAAATTAAGGTGCCCTTCTCTGCAATATACATTAATTTGTATCCCTGAGTACGAAGTAATACTCTACATACATAGGGTTACGTTCTCGGTGGGTAAGGTTTTCTGTGAAACTTTTGGCATTATCGAAATATGTAACGGTCAACAAATGTTTGACTCCGTACAATAATAGTCAAAGGACAGGTGAAGATATTGACTCAGCCGCCCGACTCTCAAGGCTGGTGGTAACGTTCTGGAACGGATTGACTCTCTATCCCGAAATACATACATGTGAAGCATTTGACATAGCCGCTCAACACTCGAGTAATGTGGTAACGTACTCAAACAGATTGACGCTCGATCTTCCAATTCATTCACGAAATTACGGCGCCCGTTACAGAAATGAAGACTAATTCCATTCTCTGAACACGAAGATATACTCTCGCATCGGCGGGTTATCTTCCCTGAAGGTAAGGCCATCGGTATAGTGTCTGACTTTATAGCAATTGGCGACGATCCCAAACGGTTCGACGCTCTACTTGACTACTCAAACCATGAATTAAGGTGTCTATTGCCCATACTGTCGAGCGGATTTTCTGCCGGAATACCTGGTTTGCCTCTCCGAATCGCGGGATGGGTGAAAATGTTAACTGAGCCGTTTGCCTATCACAGAACGTCGTACCGTTTCCCCACGCTGTGAGTCTCGATATTTTAATTCACACACGAAATCTGGTGCGCCTCCCGAAAGTGTGTACCGGCTTGTACCTCTGAACACGGTGTTATACTCTCGATACTGCGGGTAAGTTTTTTCAGAGGGTCAGGCATTCTGTAAGCAGTTTCACCCTACAGGAGTGGGTAATGTTCCACAGCGGCTTGACGGCCTGCTTTAAAATTCAAACTGTGAATTGAGGCGTCCATTGACAATACTGTAAAGCGCATGTACTCCCGGGACATCTTGTTCAAGTTTAGGAATCACAAGGTTTGTGAAGCTATTGATCTAGCCGTTCGTCCCTCACAGAAGGTGGTAACATTCTCGAACGGTATGATCCTCGATCTCATATTCACAATGAAATAAAGGTCACAGTCACTAAAGTGTTTACTTATGTGTATCCCTAAACTTGTAGGTATACTATCGCAACGGCAGGATAGCTTCTCGGACGGTAAGGCATTGCGGGATACGTTTGACTTTACAGCAATTGATAACATTCTAACATGTTGTTACGCTCTATTTTAATAGTCACTCGGCGAATTAAGGTATCTATTGCCAATCCTCTTCAGCGGATTTACTTTCGGATTAGCTGGTGTGACTCTCGGATTCACAGTATACGTGAAGCAATTGCCTCAGCGCTTCGAGTCCCAAAGATGGTGGTACATTTTTCTAACGGTTTGATTCTAGATTTTGATATTTATACATCAAGATATGCTGTACGACTGCAACAAATGACTAGTAATTTGTTTCCGTGAACAATAAGTAAGACACTCGCTACAGCGGTTTATGTTCTCTTAAGATATAGTACTCGGTAAGAGTACGGACTTTATACGAAAAGGTAAACTTCTCCGACGGTTTGACTACTTACTTTAATATTTATACCGTGAATTAAGGTGTATGTTGCGAAATCGTACAGCGGATTTACTCGCGGAAAACTTTGTTTGACTCTCGCCAACAGGGGACAGATGAAGCTATTGACATGGACGTTCGATTCCCAAAGATGGTGGTAACGTTCTCGATCGGTTTGACACTCGACCTTCTTATTCATAATGAAATTAAGGTCCCCGTCTCTAAAATATTCACTAACGTGTTTCCTTGAACACGTGGCTATACTGTAGCTACGGCGGGTTTTCTTCTCGCATGTCATGGCTTTCTGGAAAATGTTGGACCATATCGCAATTAGTAATATTCTCACACGATATGACGCTTTATCTTAATATTCACTCCGCGAATTAAGGTTTCTGTTGGCAATGCTGTGCAGCAGATTTACTCCCGCAATATCTGGTTTGACCGAACGAATCTTTAAGGATGGTGCTAACGTTCTCGAACACTATGACTTTCAGTGTTGAAATTTATACACAAACATGTAGTATCCGTCCCGTAAAATGTCCACTAATTTACTTCTGCTAACATCAAGCAGAACAAGCGCTACAGCAGAATTGGATCTTGGAAGGTATGGTATTCAAAAAAGGAATGGCTTTACACTAATAGGTAATGTTCTCTGACGGTTTGACTACCTACAATAATTTTAATACCGTGAAATAAGCTGCTAATTGCCAATACACTTCTGCGGGTTTACTCCGCTATTGCCTGATTAGACCCTCGGAATCACAGGATAGGTGAAGCTATTCTCCGAGCCTTTCGAATCTCAAAGAGAGTTGTAAACTTCTCGAACGGCTTGATCATCGATATTCTATTTCACCCATGAAGTTAGTGTGCCCGTCATTGAAATGAAGACTAATTTCTATCTGTAAACACGAAGTTATACTCTCGATACGGCGGGATAGCTTCGCCAAATGTAAGGCTATCAGTAAAGTGTTGGTTATGTGGAGCTATTGTCTTAGCCGATCGAATCACAGAGAAGGTGGTTACATTCTCGAACGGTTGGACCCCCGATCTTCTGACACATACATAACGTTAAGGTGCCCGTTAATGAAATGAATACCAATGTGCTTCTCTGTACATGAAGTTGTACTCTCGGTAGAGCGGGATATGGTCTCGGAATGTTACTTATTCTGTAAAAAGAATGACTTTACAACAATTGGAAATGTTGTCCAATGATTTGACGCCCTACTTTAATACTCATGCCGACAATTCAGGTGTCACTTGCCAATGCTGTGCAGCGGTTGTACTCCTAGTATTCCTGGTTTGATGTACTCCTGCGATACCAGGTATTGCTCTCGGACTTGCAGGATAGGTGAAGCTATGGGCATACATGTGCGACGCTCTAAGAAGTTGGTAACATTCTGGAAGGATTAGCCTCGCGATCCTCTCATTCATACATAAAATTAATGGTCCCGTCACAAAAATGATTACTAATTTAGTCCTCTGAACACGAAGATATACTCTCGATAGGGCGGGTTAGCGTCTCCGAAGGATGGGCTATCGGTGAAATGTTTGACTCCATTCCAGTAGGTAATGTTCTTCAACGGCTTGACTGTCTGCTTTAATATTCAAACCGTGAATTATTGTGTCTATTCCAAATACTGCCCTGCGGATTTACTCCCGGAATACGTGGTTTGACTCTCGGAATCACAAGACGGGTGAAGCTATAGTCGAAGCCGTTAGAAACGCAAGGGTTATGGTAACGTTCTTGAACGGTTTGGCCATCGATATTCCAATTCATGCATAAAGTTAAGGTTTGCTTGGACACACCGTTCCATAGCGTTACCACCTTCTTCGAGAGCCTATCTTCTAGATCAATAGTTGCACCCATCCTGCGATTCCGATGGTCAAACCAGGTACACCGTGTGTAATTCCGCTTAACAATATTCACAATAGACACGTTAATTTGCGATATTAATGTTAAAGCAGGTCGTAATGTTAAAGCATAGAGTCGAACATATTATCGAAAGCCTTCCCTTCGGAGATGCTATCCCTGTGTATCGTCTGCATAACACCGTGATCAGTGGAACAAATTACAATACATTCTAATGACAGGTACCTTAACTTCATGTATGAATTAGAAGGTAGAGATTCAAGCCGTTCGTGAACGTAGCCACCTCCTTTGGGAATCGAACGAATACATCAACACCTTCACCTAATTTATGAATCCGAGCGACAAATGATGTATTCCGGTAGCAAATCTGCTGTAAATTATTGTCATTATATACCCTGTTTCTCGGTGTAAATGTTAATGTACGTAGAAAAACCGTTGTAGTACGTTATCTATTCCTACAGTGTCCGACTTTTTACCGAAGGCCTTACCTTCCAAGAAGTTAATCTGCTGTGTCGATAGTATAACTCTGTGTTCCGAGAAAGAAATTAGTACTCATTTTAGCGACGTTCACCTCAACTTCTTGTACGAATGAGAAGGACAAGTGTCAAACGGTTCGGGAACGTGACCACCTTCTTGAAGAATGGAACGGCGAAGTCAATAGCTCCACCCATCCTGTGATTCTATGCCAGGTATTCCAGGAGTAAATGCGCGTTACAGTATCGGCAATGAAAACTCTGCATCCCGGTATAAATATTAAAGTACAGTGTCACACACTTGTGCAACGTTCCCTATTGGTATAGAGTTAAACATTCTTCCGAAGGTATTACCTTCCGAGAAGCTGACCCGCCGTATCGAGTGTGTAGCCACGCGTTTAGGGATCCATATTTGTATACATTTTAGTGATGGGCCCCTTAATTTCAATATGAATAAGGTGATCGAGTGTCAAACCGTTCGAGAAGGTTACTTCCTTCTGTAAGAGACGAACGGCTAAGTCAATAGTTTCACGTATCCCACCGTAGACACAGCAATGTGCGGTTCGAATATTACTGAACGGATTCCTCTCGTTGTAGAACAACGCCTATTGGTATAGGGTCAAACATTTCACCGATGACCGACCCTCCGAGATCCTCACCCGTTGCATCGAAAGTATAACTTCGCGTTCAGAGAAACAAATTAATTTTAAAAACAAACCTTAATTTCTTGTATGATTTCGAAGATCGATGGTTAAACCGTTCGCGTACGTTACCACCTTCCTCCACAATCGAACAGCTATATCAATACCTTCAACTATCCTGTGATACCGATAGTCAAAGCAGGCAATATTGGAGTACACCCGCTGTACAGCATTGGCATTAGATACCTTAATTCTAGGCATGAGCCTTAAAGTAGGAAGCCAAGTAGTCGGAAAACATTACAAATTTTTATAAAGACATTCTTTTTACAGATTGTGTTACCTTCCGACAGCGTGTCCGGCTGTATCGAGAGCATGACAGCGTAATAAGAGGGACGAATTAGAATAAATTTCAGTGTCGGGAACCTTAACTTTATGTGCGAATTAGACGATTCATGGCTAAACCGTTCGAGAACGGTATCTCCTTCCGTGAGAGTCGAACGGCGAAGTCAATAACCTCACCGATTATGTTATTCCGGGGCTCAGATTACTTATTCCGGGAGTGAATCCATAGAGCAGTATTAACAATGGGCGCGACTATTCACGGTACGAATATTAACGTGGGAGTCAAATCTTTGTCGAACGTTACCTATTGGTGTCGCGTCAAACATTTTAGGGAATGCCTTACCCTCCGGAATCTTAAGTTGCTTTATCGACAGTCTAAATTTATGTTGAGAGAAACAAACTATTATTCTTCTTAGTGACGAGCACCTTATGTTCATGCATGAATTACAAAATCGATGGTGAAACCGTTCGTGAACTTTAGCACCGTCTTTGAGAGTCGAACGGGTAAGTCAATAACTCCATATATCCTGTAACTCCGCGATTCAAATATGGAATTCCGGGAGTAAATCCGCTGAACAGTGTTGGCAAAGACAACTTACCACCACGGTTCCAATACTAAAATAGATCGTTACACATTTTGCGAAGGTTCCCGGTAGCTATAAAGGCAAACGATTTATCGAAAGCCTTGCCGTCCGAGAAGGTAACCCGCCCGACCGAGAGTATAACTTCATGTTTATAGAAACACAGTGGTATACATTTCAGTGACGGCACCTTAAACTTATGTATGAATTGGAGTATTGATCGTCAAACCGTTCAAGAACGTTACCACCCTGTGTGACGGCCGAAAGGCTATGTCAATAGCTTTATCTATCCTCTGATTCCGAGAGTCAAGCCAGGTACTCTGGGAGTAAATGTGCTGAAGAGTATTAGCAATAGATACCTGAATTCGGGGAATAAATATAATAATAGAGCGTCACACCGTGTGAGAACGTAACTTATGGCTGTAAAGTCAAACGTTTTACCGAATGCCTCACCGTCCGAGAAGCGAACCCGACGTATCAAGAGTATTGCTGCGTGCTTAGGGATACACATTAGTAAACATTTTAGTGACGGGGACGATAATTTCATTATGAATAAGATTGTCGAGTGTCAAACCGTTCGAGAAAGTTACCAGCTTCTGTAACAGACGATCGGCTATGTCAACAGGTTCACCTATCCTGTGACTCCGAGAGTCAAACCAGGTACTATGGAATTAAATGCAGTATGCAGCACTCGAAATACACACCGGACATCGCGGTTTGAGTTTAAAGTCGAGCGTCAGTAATTTTGAGATCGGTGCAAATAGGAATATAGTCAGTCGTCTTACCGATTACCTCTCCCACTGAAAGCATAGTCCGTTGAATCTGGAGTATAACATCGTGTACAGAATAACAAATTAATTTACATTTTAGCCACGGTCACCTCAATTTCATGTAGGAGTTAGAAGATCGTGGGTTAACCGTTCGAGACCGTTACCGCCTTAAATGAGAATGGAACGTCAGTGTTAATGGCTTCACCTCTCTTTTAATTCCGAGAGTCAAAGTAGGTATTCCGGGCGTAAATATGTTGAAAAGTATTGGCATTGGACACCGTAATTCACGGTATGAATATTAAAGCGGACCATCAACACGTTGTAGAACGCTACTCAGAAACATTTTACCGAAAGCTTTACCTTCCGGGAAGCTAACACGCCGTATCGAGTTTATATCTTCGTGTTCAGAGAAAGACATTTTAGTGATGGACAGCACAGGTTCATGTATGAATTAGAAGATAGAGGGTGAAACAGTCCGACAACGTTACCACACTTTGTGAGGTTCGAACGGATAAGTCAACGGCTTCATCCATCCTGCGATTCCGAAACTCAAACCTGGAATTCGGGAAATTAATTAGTTGAACAGTATTAGCAAGAGACACCTTATATCACGGTCTGAATATTAATGTAGGAAGTCCATCTTTCGCAGATCATTACAAATTGTCATAAAGTCATTCATTTACAGATTGTGTTACCTCCCGACAGCGTATCCGGCTATATCGAGAGCATGACATCGTAATAAGAGGGACGAATTAGTATTAATTTTAGTGCCGGGCACCTTAACTTCATGTGCGAATTTCATGGCCAAGCCGTTCGAGAACGATATCACTTTCCGTGAGAGACGAACGGCGAAGTCAATAGCCGCACCTATTATGCGATTCCGAGGCTCAGATCACTTATTCCGGGAGTGTATCCATAGAGCAGTATTACCAATGGACACGTTTATTCACGGTACGAGTATTAACGTGGAGCGTCAGATCTTTGTCGAACGCTACCTATTGGTGTAGCGTCAAACCTTTTAGGGAAGATCTTACCCTCCGAAATCTTAAGTTGCTGTATCGATAGTCTAAATTCCTGCTCAGGGAAACAAACTATTATTCCTCTTAGTGGCGGGCACCTTCATTTCATGTATGAATAAGAAGATCGATATGCATTCTGCTGCATAACGATACTACTTTCTGTGAGATTCGCATATCCAAGCTATTAGCATCACCAATCCTGCTATTCCGAGTGTCATACCCGGTAATCCTGGTCCAAATCCGCTGATTCTTCCTGGCAATAAACTCCTCAATACACGGTACGTATATTAAGGAACAATGTCAATCCGATGTAGAACGTTACCTATTGGTATAGTCATACTCTTTATCAATAGCCTCACGTTCGGAGAAGCTAACCCGACGTTTCGAGAGTGTAACATCGTGTTCAGAGAATGAAATTAGTGGTAACTTCAGTGATGGCCACCTTAACTTCATGTACGAATCAGAAGACCGAGGGTCAATCCGCTCGAGTACGTGGACACCATCTGTGAAAGACAAACGGCTACGTCATTATATTCGCCTATCCTGCGATTCCGAGAGCCGAACATGGTATTCCGGTAATAAATTCGATGAAAAGTATTGACAATGAACTCATTAATTCATATTATTAACGCTAAAACAGATCGTCAAGCCGTTGAAAAACGTTACCTCCTGGCATGGTGTCAAACCTTTTACAGAATTCCTCCCTTTCCGCGAAGCTAACCAGCTGCGTAGGGAGTATAACATCGTGCTCGGAGAAACAAATTAGCATACATTTTAATGACAGGAACCGTAATTTCTTGTATGAATTGGATAATCGAGTGTCGTTCCTTTCGGGAACGTTATCACCCTCTTTGAGAGGCGAGCGGCTTAGTCAGTAGGTACAACTTTCATGCGGTTCCGAAGATCAGGCCAGATAATCCGGAAGTCAATCTACAGTGCAGTATTACCGATGAACAGGTTCAATCACGGTATGAATATTAAAGTAGAGCGCCAGACAAATGTAGAACATTACCTATTGTTATGGTGTCAAACTTTTTGGTAAGTCCTTACCTTCCGATTACCAAACTCGGTGTATCGAGGGCATAACTACGGTTTCATAGATGAAAATTTGTGTTCATTCTCGTGACGGGCACCTTAATCTAATAGATGAATAAGGAGATCGTTGGTCAGTCCGTTAGATATCGTTGCGACCTTCTTTGAGAGTCGAACTGCTGTTTCACTCGATTCACCTGTACTTGTCATTCCGAGATTCCACTGAACATTTTTGGCAATATACTCCATAATTCACGGCCTGAATATTAAAGTGCAGCAACGAACCGCTTTAGAGCGTTGCCAATTGGTATGAAATCAAACACATTGCCGAAGTCCTAGCCCTCCGAAAAATTAACCAACGGCATCGAAAGAATAACCTCGTATTGAGAGAAAGAAATTACTATTAATTTCAGTGACGGGCACCTTATGTTCATGCATGAATTACAAAATCGATGGTGAAGCCGTTCGTGAAATTTAGCACCGTCTTTGAGATTCGAACGTGTATGTCAATAACTCCATATATCCTGCGACTCCGTGATTCAAATCTGGAATTCTGGGTGTAAATCCGCTGAACAGTGTCGGCAAAGACACCTTACTCCACGGTTCGAATATTAAAATAGAGCGTTAAACATTTGAAAAGGTTCCCAGTAGCTATAAAGGCAAACGATTTTTCGAAAGCCTTGCCGTCCGAGAATCTAACCCGCCCAACCGAGAGTATAACATCGTGTTCACAGAAACACAGTGGTATACATTTTAGTGACGGCACCTTTAATTTATGTATGAATTAGAGTATTGATCGTCAAACCGATCGAGGACGTTACCACCCTGTGTGACGGCCGATAGGCTATGTCAGTAGCTTTATCTATCCTCTGATTCCGAGAGTCAAGCCAGGTTCTCTGGGAGTAAATGCGCTGCACATCATGGGATATAGACACCTTAATTTATAGCTTGCATTTTAAAATATGGCGTCAAACCGATTGAGAGCGTTACCCATTGCCATAGGGTCAAACGTTTTACCGGCGGCGTTAACATCCGCGAGCCGCACCCGCTACATCGAGGTTATAACATCGCGTTCGGTGAAAGGAATTGTTATGTATTTCAGTGATCTGCACCTTAATTTTATGTATCAATTAGTCGATCCATAGTAAAAATGTTCGCGACCGCTATCCCCTTCTATGATATTCGCCCAGCTATGCCAATAGCGTTACGTATGCTGTGTATTATAGGGTCATTGCAGGAATTCCCGGAGTAAATTCGCAGAAGAGTGCTGGCAATAGGCACCTTAATACACCGTTTGAATATTAAAGAGGAGCATCAAACCGCTGTAGAATGCTACCTATTGGTATAAAGTCAAACATTTTACGGACAGTCCTACCTTCGGAGGCGCTAACCCGCCGTATTATGAGTATAACATTTTGTACAGGGAAAGAAACTGGACTCCACTTGAGTGACGGCCGCCATAACTTCATTTATGAATTAATAGACCGTGGGTCATACCGTTCGGGAACGTTGCTACCTTCTGTGAGTGACGAACGGCTACATCTGTAGCTTCACCTAACATGTAATTCTGAGAGTCAAATTAGGTAATCCGTGAGTAAATCCCCTGAACAATATTGGCAATAGACACTTTAATACAAGGTTTGAATATTAAAGCTGACCGTCATACCGCTGTAGAATGCTGCCTATTGCTATACAGTGAAACCGTTTACTGAATGCCTTGCCCTCCGTGAATCTAACCCGCCGTATCCAGAGTATAGCTTCGTGTTCAGAGAAACACAGTAGTATACATTTTAGTGACGGTCGCCTTACTTCCATGTATGAAGTAGAAGGTCGAGTATCATACGGTTCAGTAACATAACTACCTTCCTTGAGAGTCGCACAGCTAAGTCAATATCTTCACCTATCCTGGGATGCCGAGACTCAAACCTGGCATTCTTGGAGTATATTCGCTCCCAAGCATTGGCAATAAGTTCCGAAATTCTCGGCATGAGTATTAAAGTAGGGAGCCAAACCAGGTATGCCTGGAGTAAATCCGCATAACAGTATTGGCAATAGAATCCTTAATTCACGGTTTGAATATTAAAATAGAGCGACAAATCGCCGGGGGTCATAACTAATTCGTATAAAGTCATTCTTATCACCAAATACCACACCTGCCCAGAATATTAACCCGCTGTTTGGAGTTTCTTGCTCGTTGCTGACGGAAACAAAATAGTGGACGTTTTTGCGGACGGACACGTAATTTTCTTGTATGAATAGCAAAATCGAGAGTCAATCGGCTCAATATAGTAACCACCGTTATTGAGAGTCGAACACCTAAGTCACTTGCTTCAGCCATGCGGTGATTCCGAGAGTTAAACCAGGTACACCGTGAGTCTGTCCGCTGCACAGTATTGGTAATTGAAACCTTGAATCACGATTCGGATATTAAGGTCGAGCGTAAATCCGTTGTAGAACGTTACCTATTCGTATGGAATCAAACATTTTTCCGAGTAGTCCAACCCGCTGTAGGGAGTGCCCCGCCTAGTATTCAAGGAAACAAATTAGTATATATTTTAGAAGACGGGCAGTTTATTTTCATGTACGTATGGCAAAATAAACAGTCAAACCATTCGAGAACGTTACAAACTTCTTTGAGAATCAAACGTGTAAGTCAATAGCTTCACCTACGATATGATTCCGTGTGTCAAACCAGGTATTCGGGGATTAAATCCGCTGCACACAATTGGCATCGCTCATCATATATCACGGTATAAATATTAAGCTCCAGAGTCAAACCGCTGTAGAACGTTACTAGTTTTCATAGTGTCAAACTTTTTACCGAAGGCGTTACTGTCCGAGAACCCATCCTGCTGTAGCGAATGCCTGTCTTAGTATTTACCGGAACAAATTAGTAGACATTTTAAAATGCGAAAACCTTATTTTTAGTTATGAATAGAATAATCTAGGGCCAAATCGTTCGAGAGCGATCCCAACTTCTCTGAGAATGGACCGGCGAAGTCAACAGCGACACCCGTGCTATAATTCCTAGTGCTAAGCCAGGTATTCGTGGAGTGAATCCGCTGAACGGTATTGGCAATGGACACACTAATTCCCGATATGAACATTAGAGTACAAACTCGGCACGTCGTAGAACGTTCCCTATTGCGATCCTGGTTTGACTCTCTAAATCACTAGGTAGGTGAAGCTTTTGACTCCGCCTTTCGCCTCGCAAAGATGCTGGTAACGTTCTCGAATGGGTTGTCCCTCGATATTTTAATTCATATATGACGTTAAGGTGCCCGTCGCTATAATGTGTACTAATTTGCTACTCTGAATATGAAGTTGCACTCGGTGCAGTGGGATATTTTCATAGACGGTATGGTATTCAGTAAAAAGATGGCCTTTATACCAATTTCAACGATCTCAACCGGGCTTACGCTCTCAGTAAATATCCATACCGTGAATTAAGGTGACTCTCACCAACACTGTACTGCGCATATACTTTCGGAACATCTGGTTTCAGTGTCGGCATCGCAGGATAGGTGAATTCATTGACTTAACTTGTCGAATATCATGGAAGGTGGAACGGTCTTGAACGGATTGACCGTCGATATACTAATTCTAGCACAAAATCAGTGTAATCGTCTCTAAAATGTATACTAATGTGTTTCTCTATATAGCAATTGGTAACGTTCTACTACGGTCTGACGGTTTGCTTCAATATTCAAACCTTGAATTAAGATGAATAGTGCCAAATCGGTTCAGCGCAATTACTCCCAGAGTACCTGATTTGGCTTTCGGAGTCGCAGGATGCATAAAGCTATTGACTCAGCGGTTCGACTATCAATGGGTATTGTAACGTCCTCCATAGGATTGATCCTGGATCTTGTAATTCATACATTAAATTAAGGTGCCCCTCTCTATATAGTATATTAGGATGGTCCACGGAACACGAAGTTATACTCTCGATAAAGTGGATCAGACGTTTGGGAGATATGGACCTCAGTATGACGTTTGACTGCACACCCATTGGTAACGTTTTCAAATGGTGGGACACTCTAATTTAACATTAAAACCGTGACTTACAGTGTCTAATTCCAAAACTGTTCTGCGGACTTACGCTTGGACTACCTAGTATCACTGCCGGAGTCACAGGATAATTGCGTCTATTAACAAAGGCGATCGATTCTCAACTATGGTGGTAACGTTCCCGAACTGTTTTACCCTCGCCTTTGCTACCCTTACATATGACTATGGTGTCCATATGCTAAAAGGTTTACTAATTTGTTTGCGTGACCACTAAGAGAGACACTGCCTACAGCGGGTTAGGACCTCTGAAGGCAAGGTATTCGGAACAAGGAATGACTTTGTACCAATTAGTAATTTTCTCCGGCGGTTTGTCTCTCAACCTTTATAATCATGCCGGGAATTAAGGTGTCTATTGCCAATACCCTTCAACGGATATAATTGTGGAATACCTGGTATGACTCTCGGTATCACAAGTTTAGGTGAAGCTATTGACTATCCAATAAGGGGGTAACGATCACACACTGTTTGGCACTCGATCTTGTAATTCATACATCAAGTTAATGTGCTCGTCACTAAAACGTATGCATATTTGTATCTCTGATCACGAATTCATACTCTCCATACAGCCGGACCATTTCTCGGAATGTAAGGCCTCCGGTAAAATGTTTGACTCCGTACCAATAGGTAACGTACTACAACTTCAGCGGAATTGCTACTGGAATTACTGGTTTGACTCTCGGAATCGCAGTATGCCTGAGGCTACGTACTTAGCCGTTCGAATGTCATAGAATGTACTAACTCTCTCAAGCGGATTGACCATCGTCCGTCTAATTCATATATGAAATTAATGTGCTCGTCGCTAAAACGAATGCTAATTCATCCAACTGAACATGATGTTATGCCCCCCGATACAGCGGGTTAGTTCTTCGGAGGGTAACGTGTCGGGCAAGGAGTATGACGTTATACCAATTGGTGACGTTCTCAAACGGATTGAGGCACCACAATATTATTCATACCGAGAATTATGGCGCTTATTGGCAATACAGTTCAGCGTGTTTACTCATGTAATATCTGGTTGGCCTCAACCAGATAGGTGAAAGTATTGACATAGGCGTTCGGCTCTTGCAGAAGGTGGCAACGAACTCCAACGGTATGACGGTCTGCTTTAGTATTCAAACCGTGAATTAATCTGTCCATTGGCAATAATATTCCGCGGATTTGATCCCGGAATACCAGCTTTGACTCTCGGAATCGCTGGATCGATAAAGCTATTGACTAAGCCGTACGTCTCACACAGAAGCGGGCAAGTTTCCAGAGCAGCTTGACCCTCGATCATGTAGTTCATACACGAAGCTATGGTGCCCGTCTCCGAAATGAAGACTAATTTCTTTCTCTGTATACGAAGTTATAGTCTCGATGAAACCGGTGAGGTTCGCGGGAGATAAGGCTTTCGGTAAAACGTTTTTACTTTATACCAATTGGTATCAGACTGAAACGGCCCGACGCTCTACTTTAATTTTCAAACCGTGAATGAAGGTGTTGGTTGCAAAACAGTCAAGCGGATTTACTCTCGGAATACCTGGTTTATCTCTCGGAGCAGTGGGAGAGGTGAAGCTTTTGGCATTGCCGTCCGATTCACAAAGAAAGTGGTAACGTTTTCCAACGAGTTGACACTCGATATTTGAATTCATTCATAAAATTAAGGTGCCCGTCACTAAAATGTATAGTAATTTGCTTCTCCGAGCACGAAGTTGCGCTCTGGATACTGCGGATTAGTTTCTTGGATGTAAGGCCGTCTGTGAAAAGTTTGACTCTATTCCAATACGTAACGTTCTACGACGATTTGAATCTGTACTTTAATATTTGTACCGTGCAATATGGTGTATAAGGCCAATAATGTACAGCGGATCTACTCGCGGAATACCTAGTTTGACTTTTGGGATCACAGGATAGGTGAAACTACTGACTTATTCGTTCGAATCTCAACAATGCGCGAACGTTCTCGAACGGTTTGACCCTCTATCTCCAAATTCATAGATGGAATTAAGGTGGCCGCCACTAAATTGTAAACTAATTTGCTCTATGAATAGGATGTAACATTCTCGACTCAGCGAGGTAGCATCTCAGGAAGTAAGGCCTTCGGTTAAAATTTCGACACTATACCAATGGGTAACGTGCTTCAGCGGTTTGACTAAGAACATTAATATCTATACCGTGCAATAGAGTGTATAAGGCCAATACTGTACAGCGTACCTACGCCCGGTATACCTTGTTCGACTCTCGGAATCAGAGGATAGGCGAAACTATTTAATTAGCCGTTCGACTATCAAAGACAGTAGTAACGTTCTCGAACGGTCTATCCTCCGATAATCTAATTCATACATGAATTTAAGGTGCCGAAAATAAGTTGTACACTATTGTGCTTCCCTAATCTCGTAGCGATTCTCTGGATACCGCGGGATAGCTCCTCGAACGGTAAGGCATTCTGAATATAGTTTGAGTCTATACAAATAGTTAACATTCTACAAAGTTTTGACTTTGAACTTTAATATTCACACGGTGAATTGCGGTGTCGACTGCTAAACCTGCACAGCGGAATTACTCCCGGAATACCTAGTTTGACTCTCGGAATCGCATGTAGGTGAAACTATTGACGTGGCTGATCGTCTCTCTGAGAAGATCGCAACGGTCTCGAGCGTCTAAACACACGATTTTCTAATACATACGTGAAGTTAAGGTGCCTGTTAGTGAAATGAACACTAAATTCAATCGGTGATTAAGAAAACACGTGCTCTCTGTGAAGCCGCTGAGGTTCGCGGAAGGTGAGATCTCCTGTAGATCGTTTGACGTTATGGCAATTGGTAATGTTCTCAGACGGTTCGGCGTTCTACATTAATATCTAAACTGCAAATTAAGGTATCCATTTCTATTACTGTGCACCGGATTTACACCTTAAATACCAGGTTTGACTCTTGGATCCATTGAATAGCTGATAATATACACTTAGCTGGGCGACTCTATTAAAAGGTGGTAACGTTCTAAGACGGCATGACACTCGATCTTCTTACTCCTACATGAAATATTGGTGCCATTGACTAAAATGTACGCTAGTTTGGGTCTTTGAACACGATGTTATGCTCTCGATAGAGCGGATTACATATTCAGAGGGTATTGTCTTCAGTAAAACGTTTGACTTTATTCTAATTGGTAACGTTCGCAAATCGAGTGACGCTCTACTATAAAATTAAAACCGTGAATTAAGGTGCCTATTGCCAATACTGTTCAGTGGCCTTAGTTCAGGAATACCCAGTCTGACTATTCCAACCACAGGATGGGTGATGTCATTGGCGTAGCGGTTGGGGTCTAACAGAAGGTGGCAACGTTCCCGAGCTATTTGACGCACGATATTCTAATACATACATGAAGTTAATGTGCCCGTCACTGAAATTAATACTAATTTCCTTCTCAGAACCTGAAGTTATAGCCTCGATGGGGCCGTTCAGATTCGCGGATGTAAACGCCTCCGGTAATCGTTGGACTATGTACAAATCGGTATCGTTCTCAAACGGCTTGACACACTACTTTAATATTCAAGCCCTGAATTTAGGTGTTTTGTGCTATTACCGATCAGCAGATTTAATCACTGGGTACCTGGCCTGACTGTCGGAATCATTGGATATGTGAAGCCATTCACAATGGCCGTTAGTGTCTTAATATGGTGGTGTCGATATCCAACCGCTTTGCTGTCGTTTTTTATATTTATTCATGAAAATGTGGTGTCCTTCTGCGAATAAGTCGACTAATTTGTTTCCACGAACAACAAGCAAGGCACTCGATACGGCGCGATCGGTTCTTGGACGGTAAGGTAATCGGTGAATATAATGACTTCATACCAATTGATATCGTTCTCAAACGGCTTGGCGCTCCGTTTTAATACCCAAGACGTGAATTATGGCGTCGGTTGCCCACAGTGTTCCTTGGATTTACTTGCGGAATACCTGGTTTGGTTCTCGGAATCACAGTGTATTTGTAGCTATTGACTTAGCCGTTCGTCTCTCCAACGTTCTCAATCGTTTTGACCCTAGAACCTCGACTTCATACATGAATTTAATGGTGACGTCACTAAGATGCATACTAACTTGCATCCATCATCATGATGTTATACTCCCGATACAGCGGATTTGGTCCTCGGAAGGTAAGGCCATCGGTAAAACGTTTGACCCGTATACGTATATGTAACGTTCCACAACGGTTTGACATAGCAATTTAATATTCATACCGTGAATTTAGGTGTGTTTTGCCAATCCTGTTCAGCGCATTTGCTCCAGGGATCCCTCGCTTTAATTACGGAACCACAGGATAGGTGATGCTATGGACGTAACTGTGCGTCCCTCAAAGCAGGTGGTAACGATATCGAACAGCTTGTGTCTCGATTTTGCTGTTCATACACGAAAATATGGTGTCCGTCTGCACAAATGTCTAATAAATTGATTCCACTACCACAATGCAAGACACTCCCTACAGCGGGTTATGCTTCTCGGAAAGTAATGCCCTCGGTAAAATTTTCGTCCTTATACCAATTGGTATCGGTCTCAAACGGCTTGGCGGACTACTTTAATATCAACCCGTGATTTAAGGTGTCCATTGCTAATACTGTTCAGGAGATTGACTGCCCGAATACCTGGTTCAGCTAACGGAATCACAGGAGAGCAAAAGCTATTGTCTTAACCGTTCCACTATCAGAGAACGTGCTAAAGCTCTAGAACGGTTTGACCCTCTATCTTCATACCCATACGTGAAACTATGGTGCGCGATACTAGAATGTCTACTAATTTGTTCCTCTGAACACGGAGTTATACCATCGATACAGCCGGTTAGGCTTTCGGAGTGTAAGGTATCCAGTAAAACGTTCGACTTTATACAAATTAGCAACGCAACCCAAACAGTTT
>NW_027471445.1:0-25151 GCF_051020765.1 Lasioglossum baleicum
ACAAAGCAACGGATTCCGAAAATTTCGATATAAACATTTAGAAATACAAGTAACAGAGCAACGGATCTTGAAATTTTGTTATAAACGTTTAAAAATACAGGTAACAGAGCAACAGATTCTGAGAATTTTGTTATAAACATTTAGAAATACAGGTAACAAAACAACGGATTCTGAAAATTTTGTTATAAACATTTAGAAATGCAGGTAACAGAGCAACGGATCCTCAAAATTTTGTTGTAAACATTTAGAAATACAGATAACAGAGTAATGGATCTTGAAAATTTCGTTATAAACATTTAAAAATACAGGTAGGAGAGCAACGAATCTTGAAAATTTGGTATAAACATTTAGAAATACAGGTAACAGAGAAACGAATTCCGAAAATTTCGTTATAAACATTTAGAAATACAGGTAACAGGCAACGGATCCTGAAAATTTTGTTATAAACATTTAGAAATACAGGTAATAGAGCAACGAATCTTGAAAATTTTGTTATAAACATTTAGAAATACAGGTAACAGAGCAACGGATTCTGAAAATTTTGTTATAAACATTTAGAAATGCAGGTAACAGAGTAATGGATCTTGAAAATTTCGTTATAAACATTTAGAAATACAGGTATCTAAGATCCTGAAAATTGGGGCTTAGAATCTAGACTTATTCAAGCAACGAATTAATTAGTCACATAACAATTTTTGTTTTATATTAATTAAGATTCTGTGGGTGTTTCAACACGGTTGTTATATTTTTAATAGCGTAGAACTCGCGTTTGTCGAGATAGGGAACGTAAACTGGAACAAGGAAGATAAGGAAAATTATTCTGCTCGCGGCATTACGATTTTCTGCTTTTTTCATATTCTACTCGATTTAAACAGGCACGCACGAACTACCCTCTTCGATATATGTTAAGGAGTTAAAAATTACGAAAACTTTATTCCTAATTACCCTCGACTCAGAAGACCGCTAAATAAATTAGCCACAAATTTTCTTCGTATATTTAAAAATAATTGTTCCTCCTACGAATCTCTGATTCTCGCAAATTATTATATTAACCCCTTGACATACAAATTAAATACACTTGATGCGATTAAAAAATATTATTTTATTTCGCTAAGTTGAACTAGAGAATGGAAGCTGAAAAGAAATACAGGTATCCCTCCTATAACACGGTAGATAGGTTCCTAGAAAATGTCGCGTTGTGTGAAATCGTGTTGTATGAAACCCAGAGCCTATACAAAATTGTGGATTGCGTTCCGAAAACTAATTAAAAATTTTTTTTAATTCTACGTAAAAAAACTTAATTTTTATTACAAATATAAATGTATGCACAATACAAAACCAAAAAGACAAAAATATTATTTCAATTCAACTTTAATTTAACAAATTTCTTCGTATTTTTTTCAAAAATTTCTGGGACTCAAATGACTGGACTTTGTCACGACTGGAAAAGTACAGTGTTGTATAATGGTTTTTCCAATTTTCTTATCGTGTTAGATCGAAACTGTATTATAGAAAACCGTGTTGTAGTAGAATTCTCGCAATTTATGAATCGTATTATAGCAAAACCGTGTTATAGGATGCCGTGTTGTAGGTGGGTTACCTGTATATCTTTTTAAAAAATATTGGATCTTTATTGATAAGATAGATTCATAAAATCTTGACATACAATGTAGAGAAATACTTACCAAAATCAAAGAAGAGCCTTGAAATAAATGACGAGTCTAACTCGTCATTGTACGTTAATTGGTTAAAACTACTTCAGCCAGGTTTCGATGATTGAAAAATATCGGAAAATTACACAGCAGTTGCCTGTAAATCTCACGTCACGACTCGTTACCACTCGTCCTGGGTACACGCTTCCAAACGCGTCATCCTCATCCCGAATCATCAGCCTCAGCCTGGTCGCGCGGTTGGTCGGCCTAAACTACAAAACCGTTGAAAAATCCTGGCGGAAATCAATGGAGCAGCGTCAAACTCGTATAAAATCAGCGATTCGACCAAGCCCCGACAAGTCGTGTCACATTATTGGCCCGTATCCAGCGAAAGTCACGCGTGCAAGGCCGACACACGCACAGAGGGGTTAACGGGGTCGATATCGAACTTTCCGCAACGTGACGGCAACGCGTAACGAGGCCCGACGTAACACGACTACGAGGACCGACGACGACGGCACGACGACGGCAAAGTGGATTGTCCGTGATTCATGCATTGATGATTGGCGCAATTGTCATGTCAACGAGCGGCCCCCGCGGCCGCTTTGATTCACTCGTCGCGACCGTTCCACGTGAAACTACGGAATTCCATTAACGACGCCCGCTTGTCACCCTTTCGTCATGCCCGCCTCTGGCCCACTTCACAGCGGCCCTGTCCACTTGTTTCGCCGCCCCGTCCCACCCTCTCCTCGCGGTTTTCTCCACCATCTTTCCTCTTATCCCGCCAACACGCCGGGATTATTCTTTCCACCGAGTTTCGGGGCTGCGAATTCGTGTAGCGGTCAGATAGTCACGAATTTCGGGGGTGGAGGCTGCAGGTCTCTTTTCGAGAACGGTATACGGATTTTTGGAAGTACTTACCGGTGTTGGGATCACATTCGTTTCGTTTAACACGTCTGACGCATTTTCGATAGTTTGCCCAAAACGCTAACTTTTCATTACGCGATGCGTATTATGCTGAAATATTATTTGCGGCAGATAAAATGAGTTATAAAATCATGTTTGAAGCAGTTTTCATGGTAGGGGTTACCAGTGACGTGGTGCTGGAATGCAATTAAATTATAAGAATTGTCATTTGTTTAAATTATATATATTTCCATCAATCTGGGCGCGCCGGTCACCGGTGGCCCCACGGCGCTGTAGCCATGTCGAGTGCCGGTCACCGGTGACCCCCACGGCAGTCAACGTGTTAACACTCTATGAGCCCGTGTAACTTTCAGGGCATATTTTAACCCTTTGCACTCGGCTGTACCCTGGAAGTGGACATTAAAGTTTATTAGTGATTAAGGAATAGTAATAAAAAAAATTGAATAATAACTTATTCCAGCATAACTTTTTGAGAAATGTATGTTTCTCTGAGATTTTCTCTGGAAATGGCAGAAGAAATCAAGTCAAGATATAGTAAAATTACTAAGATATATAAAAGAGAACACGACCATCCATATCTTCGGCGAACATTATTCCGAGAGCAAAGAGTTAATTTATCGACTTTTACAAAATAATTATACCTTTTCTCATGAGAGAATATAGGCGCATAAATTTTAACTCTATGACGTTGCCACACAACCAATACTAGTATTCATGACCATTGCTACGCTCATCAACCTGAAATAACAAAATAAATCCTGTGAAAACTGTCGGCAGTAAAACTACGCGAAACCATTTGATTCAATTGATATTATTTGTGCTTTTGTCAGTGATTACCAAACTAAAAATAGTGGATATAATAATTCTGGATTAGTATATCAATAACAACCTGTTTGCTTGCATTTCAATTTTCAATTTGTTACTGTTTATGATGATACTGAATCACTATATTGAATATACACTATTTTATATACTATATTGAATATATCGTAATAAAATTGTTTAAACGCAAAAATTTGTTTTCATTTGTATATGTAGGTTTATAATTTCTGATTTTTCGCTCCCACAATTTCTTTGGAGTTAAAACAAAAATTCCAAGTATCAATGGGACGAGGAACAAAGTTTGAGTTTTCAGGTTTCTTTTGTTTTAGACTCATTCTGTCTTTTTCGATTCGGCATTGCATGTGCGCAACACGTAATCAATGTATTACAAATATTCAACAGCATTCCTGGAAGCACTTTATATTTGATTTATGTACACACGCCAATCTATCCTCGAGACTTTTATTTTAATACTAATTTATTATAATTTTGGTGATTCAGGTCTCTGTACTTTGCCTGTATTTTCCCTTAATTTAAAATAGTTGGTTTTACTAGATCTTCCTAGGGGTTAGTTAGTATAGTTTCAGAACCGAGGCTTAACGCTGTTAACTCATACGTTAAATTCAGCAAAAATCAGATTGTAAGGTAAAGTAGGGTCCCATGTACGTACTTACATATCTCGGTGATGAAAGAGGAGAGTGAGATGAATGAGTGACGAGTTAGTAATCAGTATCTTTTTATCTTTCCTTAACGAGTTAAGGAAACGACCTCTTTACGACACAGTGTGTGTTGCGATAATCAAGCGATGACAGATATATTCGTCAAACACGGAGTAAATTATTTATAATTTACATTTGTTTTTTTTATTTCGTGTTGACCTGTAATTATTTTAAATTTCACGAATATAATTTAGTTTTCGCCAAAATTACAATTTAAATATCAAATTGTAACAAAATTTTACGCATGTTGGATATAGTCGTCGTGACACAAAATTTTGCCATATTTCCATGGCGGATATAGTCGTCAAACACACTTAACTGGTTAAATTACTAAAAATAATGATAAAATAGACCGTAGACTCATGAGCACCCTCACATGGAGAAACACAACTACCCTTCTCGATTCACTCACATCACTCTCTCGACATCGCATATCCCATTCTGAATTGACAACTTAAATCTATAAAAATTAGATTGTAAGATAAAGTAGAGATCTCACGTGTGTATTTACATATCTTGGTAATGACACGTGAGATTGAAATGAATGAGTGACGAGTTAATGATCAGTAGTATATCGTTTCAGTTCTTCCGTTCCTCTTTCTTTTCAACCCCTAAATTACTAAATATAATGATAAAGTAGATCACAGACTCATGAGCACTCTCACATGGAGAAACATAACTACCCTTCTCGATTCACTTACATCATTTTCTCGACCTCGCATATCCCATTCTGAGTTGACAACTTAAATCTATAAAAATCAGATTGTAAGATAAAGTAGGAATCTCACGTGTGTACTTACATGTCTCCGTTATAACAGGTGAGATTGAAATGAATGAGTGATGAGTTAATGATCAGTAGTATATCGTGTCAGTTTTTCCGTTCCTCTTCCTTTTCAATCCCTAAATTACTAAAAATAATGACACTCACTCATACGAGCTCACATATCCCATTTTGTGTTGACAACTTAAATGTATAAAAAATCAGATTGTAAGATAAAGCTGAGAGATAATGAAAGGTGAGAGTGAGATGAATGAGTGTCGAGTCAGCGATCAATATTTTCTTCTCCTCTTTTCCTAAATTACTAAAAATAATGATAAAATAAACCGGTAGACTCATGCACGCGTTCACACGGAGAACCATAACTACCCTTCTCGATTCACTCACACCACTCTCTCGACCTCGCATATCCCATTCTCTGTTGACAACTTAAATCTATAAAAATCAGATTGTAAGATAAACTAGGGATCTCACGTGTGAACTTACATATGTCAATAATGAAAGGTGAGATTGAAATGAATGACTGACGAGTCAATGATTAGTAGTATATCGTGTCAGTTTTTCCGTCCCTCTTCCTTTTCAATCCCTAAATTACTAAAAATAATGACACTCACTCATACGAGCTCACATATCCCATTTTGTGTTGACAACTTAAATGTATAAAGAATCAGATTGTAAGATAAAGCTGAGAGATAATGAAAGGTGAGAGTGAGATGAATGAGTGTCGAGTCAGCGATCAATATTTTCTTCTCCTCTTTTCCTAAATTACTAAAAATAATGATAAAATAAACCGGTAGACTCATGCACGCGTTCACACGGAGAACCATAACTACCCTTCTCGATTCACTCACACCACTCTCTTGACCTCGCATATCCCATTCTCTGTTGACAACTTAAATCTATAAACTAACCGATACCTGACCTAGTAATCTCTCATCTTTCCATGCAAACATTCGTATCCCCACCAATGACACGTTCAATAAATACAACCTCGCATGTTTGGACGGGGCGAGTGTACGTCGGAAGTTCTGACAGGGTGGTGGAATTGTTTGCCGGTAGAAATACCTTTACTCGTCCGTGTAATAAGTTTCGTCCAACATTTCATCTTTGTACGGTAATAACGCGAGCATAACTATGTTTAATATATTTCAACGAGCGCAGCATTCATTTCGGAAGAATTTCTACAAATTTTATCCAATTTCATCGCGCACGGAGTGCAGTGGCTGAAATTAAACACTTCCTCGATGTATCATTTTTCGTGTAATTAAATCCCGGTGCAAGGGAGTTAACTAGAATCCGAATCGAGTGTGCCACTATTCATCTGACTATTCGATATCCAAATATCCAAGTCGCTATTTCGTTAACCCTTTTAGCACCGAGCGAAAGAAGCGTACTTAAGCGAAGAATACCGGGCCGAATCGACGAATTTACAGAGGTTTACGAAAATGTTCGTAAAAACGAAAGTAGGAGTGATATTTATAACATTTAAAAAGCAGCAGATTGCGAAATAAACGGGGAATGAAACGCCGTCAATTGTGTTTCGATATTTATTGAAAATCATAAGAATAACATAAACATAAGGCATCATGAAAATCGTACAAAGTGATTTCTCTTTTTCAAATCGTAATTGCATATAAAAAAAAATCACCGTTTGGTCATAGCTTTATATATATCAGATAGTATGATGTATTGGCATTGCATTTTGCAATTATTTGCAATGAAATAGTTGGCGTCGGATAGCAAAACGAAAGGATAACGCTATGATGCACGGCAAGCGTCAGACAGATCTACTACACAAGTAGATCATGCAGCTGGTAATACTTCAGTAAAAAAAATATCTTTCGGCACTAATCACCATAAGATATAAATTTTTTCACTTGTGTTGCATCGAATATGAACCATTTTAACATTTTATAAACTTATTCTGAAACGCAGACGTCTTGTGATGAGTATAATAAGGCTCTAACGGAGGCGCAACGATATATCGTCGTTGGTATTTTTGGCAAGAGCACCTAACGACAATATATCGTCGTTCGGTGCTAAAAGGGTTAAGCGCCATAATTTCGCGCGAAGTAGTACTCGAACTATAATCCTTGGTTGTTCTTTGACTCATTTGTCGTGGAGTATAGTAATTTCCGCCGTTTCTCTGTCTGCTTCTTACCTTCTCTGTTTAGGTGAAGGAAATTGGGATTGCAGTTTCACAATTTGAAAATTGAAGACCGATGCTCGATAAAATAATAAATAAGAAAGAAAATGGTGACAAAGTAAAATTTTGCGGTATAACGTTGTGACGTAATAATAAAGTATAGTCATTTCCTATCTTCTCTATTTAAGTGAAGGAAATTGAGATTGGAGTTTTACGATTTGAAAATTAGTGGCCGATAATCGATAAAATAATAAATAAGGAAGCAGATGGTGACAAAGTGAAATTTTGAGGTATAATATTGTGACGTAATAATAAGGTATAGTCATTTCCACCGTTTTTCTTTCTGCTTCTTATCTTCTCTGTTTAGGTGAAGGGAATTGGGATTGGAGTTTCACGATTTGAAAATTAAAGGTCGATGGTTGATAAAATAATAAATACGAAAGTAGATGGTGACAAAGTGAAATTTTGCGGTATAACGTTGTAACGTAATAATAAGGTATAGTCATTTCCACCGTTTCTCTCTCTGCTTCTTATCTTCTCTATTTATGTGAAGGAAATTGGGATTGGAGTTTCACGATTTGGAAATTAGAGGCCGATGATCGATAAAATAATAAATAAGAAAGCAGAAAGATAAAATTTTTGCGGTATAATGTTGTGACGTAATAATAAAATAAAATAGGGCAACGATAAGTAAATACAAAAGAACGCTTATTAAATATTTTTTCCTGCTTCTTTTTGTTTGAAAAATAAATACTCACAGAGTACGAAGGGTGATATAAATATTAACGAGTTGAATAATAAGTTCATTAGCGTTTCTTTAGCAGAGGTAGGAATGTTATTTTAAACTCGTCTAATGAATTATGTATGTATAATTACATTCTATTACTTTACGTTAGTGCGGCGAATAATGTACGAGGCTCATCGCTTTGAAAGTTTTCGCGGATTTGTCAAAAAATTCGCAGACAGTGGTACCTCATTTTCGGCGCTGTTTAATGAGTTTGTTCAACGCCCGGGAAAAAATTTTTTCAACTTTCAAATATCGCGTATTCCAACTGAAACACGATGTTATAATTTTTACGCGTTAATGAAACAATTCGATATCAAGTTACAGGCAATGAGATGAGTAAATTGTTAGAGGAAATATTAGTAATAATTATTATTTCCTCCGTTGCAGTTATTAAATATAATGAGCGATGCAATTGCGAGAAATATTTACCAACACGATGTATTTATTCGTTTGATGAGCATTTGCAATAAAATACGCGCAATAACACGAAATAATGGTAATGTCTCAGCGAAATGATTCGGTGGCACGTAAATTATCATTCTGCTCTAAAATGCACATTTGTTCGAACATCGTCGTAACTACTCGATTCAGAAATAAATCTCAAAAAATTGAAACTTCATTCACAATTGGTCCACGTGAAAGTTCGTCGTTGCGCTTTATTTATTTACGATTTTCATTTAATTCAAATGCAAGGCAGCCGAATGCTCTGCGTGCTCTTTGAGACTCCGGCAATCTCTCGGTATGTTTGTTTACTGTAGCTAGTATAAGCAACATTTTAATAATATTCCCGGCAACGTATGCAGCACCGAAAGGTAAACAAGCCTTTTGCTCATAGAATTCCGCATTATTGCTGGTTTTCGCAAAAATTCTTTGATTCGCTTCAAAGTCCCGGTAAAGGAATTCATATCGTCCTCTTTTCTTAATTAAAAATTAAACTTGACAAGGAATCTTCCAATATCTTCTTTAAATCCTGCATAAAAAAGCTCAGCTCCCTGTCTATACGTTTATATGCAATTAAATATTCAATTGTCACATTTTACACCTCGTTTAATTTTTGCCCCTGGAACTCGAAGAAATAAAGTGAGAATGAAAGCGAATTTTAAAATGAAGCGAAAATCCGAAGATAGAGCGAAAAGGAAGGTTAGAAAATTAAATAAAAATCTGGAGTCGTGATGAGAACGAATTTTTAAATTTTAAAATTAAACGGACATTGTTCACTCTGCATAATGTACACCGACTGTTTCGTCGAACTCTTATTTTTGGGAGATATGAAATTCAAACCATATCCTTTTACAAACGTAACTAATTCAATTAGGGTTGTATGAGTTTATTTCAATTTGATACAAGGAGCTAAAGTGGTTTACAAGGTTTGAAGATGTGTCGCTGATGACACCTAGATGTGTCCACTCTTTCGTTAACCCTTATTTTGGGGAGGTAAGAAAATTCAGACGATGTCATCGCTTTACCAACGCAAGCTAGTTCCATTGGGATTGCGAAGTGTTTATTTTCGTTTCTTTTCTACAAGTAGGCAAGATTTTCAAGGTTAGATGTGACTGTTGACTGCCGAATATGTTCTGTCTGTGTTGTTCGATATTTTTTTGGAATTCAGTTCGAGTATGTTGTGATTGGTTGGTATAGGATTCGATGGTGAAAAGAATAGAGGTTTTTTTATTGGAAAATGGGTGTGTCGGAAAGATACCTTCTGAAGGAGTAGAAAAAAGTCACCAGAGTTGTCCTTCGCTATTCTTTTAGGTCATTGTTCGTCAGTACGTTGGGTTTATCACATGTGGATCTCTCTGTGCTGTTCGATGTTTCCTGGAATTTAGTTCGAATATGTTGTGTTTGGTTGGTACACAATTTAGTGGTGGAAAAAATAGAGGTTTTTTTTATTGAAAGGTAGGTTTACCGGGAAAATACCTTCTGAAGGAGTAGGAAGAAGTCATCAAAGTTGTCCTTCGCTATTCTTTTAGGTTATTGTTCGTCACTTCGGTAGGTTTGTCGCATGTGGATCTCTCTGTGTTGTTCGATGTTTTCTGAAATTTAGTTCGAATACGTTGTGTTTGGTTGGTACACAATTTGGTGATGGAAAAAAATAGAGGTTTTTTTATTGGAAGTTGGGTTTAACGGGAAAATACGATCTAAAGGAGTAGGAAGAAGGAACCGGAGTTGTTCTTCGCTATTATTTTGGGTTATGGTTTGTCATTTCGGTGGGTTTTGTCGCACATGGATCTCTTTGTGTTGTTCGATGTTTTCTGAAATTCAGTTCGAATACGTTGTGTTTGGTTGGTACACGATTTAGTGGTGGAAAAAATAGAGGTTTTTTTTATTGAAAGGTAGGTGTGTCGGGAAGATACCTTCTGAAGAAGTAGAAAAAGAACCGAAATTGTTCCTCGCTATTATTTTGGGTCATGGTTCGTCACTTCGATGAGTTTGTCACACGTGTATCCATTCTGTTAGGTCTGGTAGATAAAAATTTTTTGTTTTCCGAATTATTATATGACTTAATCCACTTCAAATACGGCGAATCACGTCTAATCTTCGATGTTATTGTATTAGGTCGTTCCGAAATTCATTTCGTTTCTTTCTCTTTTTTTTATGTCTCAGAAGTGCGAAGTTGGCAGTGAAAAAGTACAATTAGGTCCTCTATTTGATGAAAACGAAATGACTTTCCAAACGACCAAATATAATGTAAAGTAACGAAGTTTTTCGACCGTTGCGAGTGAATAAACAGCGAGTGTAAGGAACGAACGGCGACGATCCCGCGTTTCGCCCTAATCGCCTCGCATAAACACACCAGCAGCAGTCGTCGACTTGCTGAAAAGAATAAACAGAGACGCCGAAGGTTGAAAGGACGCTTCGACGAGCCAGTCGAAACCAGAACGTCGAGCTCGACGCACGCGTCTCGCAATTCAGGCATTGTTCGTTCTGTATCAAAGCGGATAAAATACTGCAACAAATACAATAGTATTATATATCAGTTTGTAAGAGGTCGTGCATGCAGTAAGATTAATAATTCGCGTGGAATTGTCGCAGGGAACGAAACATTAGAAATCGAGTTGGAACGGGTAGGAATTTTAGAAAATTCCTAGAAAAATCTAGAAAATCTAGAAAATTCCTAGATAAAATTCTGATCGCGCTATTTCTTCGAATTAATTTTTTAAAGTTGATCGAATCGCGTGAACGTTATTTATAGCAAATCTTGGAGAAAATGGAAGTAATTCCGTTTGTCAAACGACGCGAAAGTAACTATCTTGTCGTTTTATTAAGATTAATTAAATTTTTGTAGGATTAATTAAACGTGGATATTTTTACACTGCTTTCTTCCACGTCTCGGTTCGTTTCCTTTTTAGAAACTAAAACGAAACGAACTCGAAGGCCTCGGTTCGCCCGAATTTCCCGTGACACAGCAGGAAAAGGTATCAAGCGTGAAGGTGACGGAAAAATGACGACCGGAAACTAGCTCGCACGGTACGTTGTTGAAAGTTTCGAACTTGAGGAAGTTCCACGGGCAACGTGTCCGTAGATAACGAGTTAAAAGCAACAAGATTTGCGTATAGGATGTGCAGAAAATTCGCGGAATTGCCGATCTCGCCGGTGGTTTATCTAAACTCGAACAAAAATTTGTAAAATTTATTCTAGACGGCAAATTATCGGAACTGCTAAAGCGATTAAAATAAACTTTCAAAGAAGTCGAACCGGGTATAACTTCTACAGCGAAGGAGCAAAAATTTTAAAGTGAATTAGGGGAAGTTAGTGTTAAAATTGCAGTTCAAGCAGCCATTGAAACTTTTCCAGAATGTTACTGTTCCTTTCTATTATCTTTTATGAAATATTCTATTACTTCGAGCTACGAATATTTCTACCGATTATTTTTTGCATGATTCAAGTTAGAAAATGTACTTTTTCTGTGTCAGTCGTGTTTATAAAAGTTTTCCTTCTGTTGTTAAAAGGGAAGAAGAGAGTAGGATAATATTAGGTAGAAATTAGGTGATCGAGAAGTTTTTAATTCTAGGATCTCAAATTTTTCGATAATTTAAAAATTTTGTTGTTGTTAGAAAGGAAGAAGAGACAGAAATTAGGGAATCGATAAATTTTTTATTCCAGTATTCCAAACCTTTTGAAACTTGCTTGCTTTTTTTTTAAATTTCTGTTGTTAGAAGAGAAGAATAAACGGAAATTTGAGAAACAACAAACTTTTAATTCCATGATTCCAAACTCTGCCGTTATTCTTTCTAAAAATTGCTCATTATTAGAAGGAAAAAAGGGACAAGATTAATTTCAAATAGAAATTAGGTAATCGACAAATTTTTAATCCCAGAATCCCAAACTTTCCATTATTTTTTCCAATAATTTTTCGTCCTTAAAAACGAAGAAAGGCCAGGGTCGATTTCGGGCAAAAATTAAGAAATCGACGAACTTTAATCCCCAAGATCCCAAGCTCTGCCGTTAATTTTTCTAAAATTTGTAATTCCAAGGTCCCAAATTCTTCCATTTCTTTTTTAAAAATTACCCATTATTAGAAGAGAAATGGACACAAGATTAATTTCAGACAGAAGTTAGATAACCGACAAATTTTTAATCCCAGAATCCCAAACTTTTCCCAACAATTTTCTGTTCTTAAAAACGAAGAAAAGCCTGGTTCAATTTCAGTCAGATATTAATGAATCGACGAACTTCTAATCCCAAGATCCCAAACTCTTCCGTCGCTTTTTCTAAAAATTACTCATCATTAGAAGAGAAAAAGGGACAAGATTAATTTCAGACAGAAATTAGATATTCGACAAATTTTTAATCCCAGAATTCCAAACTTTTCTCAACAATTTTTCCTACTTAAAAACGAAGAAAAGTCAGGGTCAATTTCGGTCAGAAATTAAGGAATCGACGATCCTTTAATTTCAAGCTCTGCCGTTGGTTTTCCTAAAATTTTCCCAACGTTCACCTCTCCTTATCACCTTTCCGCGTGGAAATCAAGCTCGATGTGGAAATCCACAGGCTGCACCCTCACACGCTTGGCACACTCTGCCGAATCCAGCATCGGGATCGCATTCGCGGCGCTCTTAAGCGACCATCGCGCTCCATCATACTCGCGACGCTGGCGAAGATTGCTTGGAGCAGTCTCGTGATCGGCCTTGGGGCTCCTAATAGCTTCCTGCACCACGTCGACTCGTTCAGGGGATTACCCGAGTCGTTGGTGCCGGCAGATTCGACGGGGTCCTTCGCCGGCGTATTTCCGTCGTTGGCTCGGTTTCTTCGATCGCGCAATCACCGGGAAAACACCGATCGACTCTCTTAGGCTACCTACACAGGTACACTGCTCGTTCCAATAACGGGTGTGTCGGAAATTCCCCTTGTATGCAGATTTTCGCGGCTAATATTCCTCTCGCTTCCTCGATTTCGGTCAGCTTTCGATTAGGCTTTTGTCTCGTCCACCTTTTCGTCTGAACCCTTACTTTTGCGAGATAAGAAAATTTAGACCATATCTGCATACCTTTACCAACGCAAATTAGTCTTGTTAGGGTTGTGAAATATTTATTTTATTTTTTTTTTATTTTTATATGTAAGCAAGATTTGTTGCTAGGCTTTTGTCTCGTCCACCTTTTCGTCAACCCTTATTTTTGCGAGGTAAGAAAATTCAGACCATATCTGCGTCCCTTTATGAACGTAAACTACTTCCGTTAGGGTTGCGAAATGTTTATTTTCATTTCTCTTTTTTTCACAAGTAAACAAGATTTGTTGCTTCGCTTTTATTTCGTCAACCCTTATTTTTGGTATTTATGAAAATTCAGACGATATCTACGACAGTTTACCAACGCAAACTAATTCCGTTAGGGTTGTGAAGTATTTATTTTCGTTTTTTTTTCTTTACAAGTAAGCAAAATTTGCTAGACTTTTGTTTCGTTCACCTTTTCGTCAACCCTTACTTTTGGGAGGTAAGAAAATTCAGACGTTGTCTATGACCCTGCACCAGCGCAAACTAGTTTCTTTAGGGTTGCGAACTGTTCATTTTTCTTTTCTTTTTTTTACAAGTAAGCAAGATTTTCTAGACTTTTGTTTCGTCCACCCTTTCGTTAACCCTTATTTTTGCGAGGTAAGAAAATTCAGACCATGTCTGCGTTCCTTTACGAACGCAAACAACTTCCGTTAGGATTGTGAAGTGTTTGTTTTCGTTTTTCTTTTTATACAAGTAGGCAAGATTTACAAGATTAGATAATACGTGGCTGTTGACTGTCAAATGTATGCAGCCTGTGCTGTTCGGTGTTTTCTGGAATTCAGTTCGAGTATGTTGTGATTGGTTGATACAGGATTTGGAAAAAATGGAGTTTTTTATTGGAAGCTGGGTATGTCCGGAAGAAGAAGGCCCCGGATTCGTCCTTCGCTATTGTTTTGGGTCCTGGTTCGTCACTTGTACGTGGGTCCCGTTTATCACACGTGGGTCCGTTCTTTCGGGTCCGATAGGTGAAAATTTTCTATTTCCCGAATTATTATACAACGTAATCCAGTCTATCCTTCGGTGTTACTGTATAGCGTAGAGTACAGAACTTTTTCAACCCTTCTGAGCGAATGAACAATGAGTACAAGGAACGAACAGCTTTCGCCTGATTTGCTTAGATTTCCGAGTAACAGAAGTTACTTAAAAGTTAGATGCATCTACCGTAAACTTTCATGGAGAATCGGTAACTTTCGGGTTACTACTGAGAGTCGGGGTAGTAATTAATTAATTAATCCCATAATGGAGAAATTACCGTAGAAATTTCTCAATGTTTATTTCGTCCCGATTATTCGCGTTAACGGAATCATATTTTCTACGAGAATTTTTGGTCGCTTGTATCCTGCATTTGGTAAAAGGATGGTGTATTATTGTACGGGCCATTTTCAGAACGACTTCGAGGTGACGATAAGCACAAGACAATGAAAGTCTGTAATTGTTTGAGGACGTTGCCACGATAGTTCGTGGTATCTCAGTATCCTGATATTATAGCATTGTAGTATTGTAGCATTAGAGCATCGTAACGGTATTGTGCCATTATAGCATTGTACCATTGTTACGTCGTAGCATGTAGAAGGCATAGTCCGTAATCCTTGTATTACCACGTTTAGATCGGACTATTGAAAGCGGCGACCAAGTCTTTATGGGATCTCAATGTGATCACGTTGAAATACAATTTCGACAAATTCTAACGAAATACCTCGTTCAAGATTGGACAAAAAATTGTAGACTCTCGTTTATCATTTTTTCGCAGTTAATTCGTAATATTTATCGAAGTGTTGTAAGTCGGCTAAAAATATCGCAAAAAGTTACTCTCGCGTATTAAAATTCCATTTACGCGCGGTGCATCTGTATAATGCAAAAACCGGGTTGTCCATGGTGAATAACGCTGTCTTGCGAATAAATACGGACAGCTCGCGATATACCTGGGCATCGTTATTCCTCTGCACCGCAAAACCGACGTATTCCATTTGTCTTCGTGCACGTGAGTTACCTACAAACTTTCGATATACATCGAATGCATTGTTTATGCCGGAATCGATCGTCCAACTTGAATTCCAACTGGAAATGCTTGACCGAAAGATTCCGAATTCACACTCCAACCAACTATGATAGCTCTTCACGTATCAACACGTGTAATATTACATCGCGATGTCTCGTTGTATCATCACGAAACGTAGAATTCACTTAATTAGTATATAGTAATTATGAATAACAGTATTTTTCAATTTTTCTTCCGAAATTTTAAATTTCTTTTTTCCTTTTTTCTTTGCACAGTTTCTTAGGTTCTGTCCCATGGTTATGGTTTCGAATAAAACAGGATGTTCGAGAGGGATTAAAACATGGCCAAGCGTGGAGAGGATTTAACAGCCTGTAATCGCTGTTAATTACTCTTATCGAATTGACGGAATAATTTACAGCAGTCTTAGTCTAATCCCAGCTCCACTGACACATGGTCATGTATCTGTGATCGGACTAAGATATCAGCAAAATCGCAATCCTTTTGTGATTTGTGCTATTGCTACTCGTTGGTAATTATCGCGAATTTAAATGCGAAAAAATTGTTCGAAAAACTAAAATGCCTTTCTGTATGATGGAAGCTACGAAATTGAAACTTGGGAAAAGATTTTTTTACATTGAATTACAATGATATCCTTAGATCATTATATTAGGTGATTCGATAAGTTCGTTTTGCGGCGCTATGTACATTTTTTGTCTCATTTTGTAAACTATATCGACGATTAACGTTTTTGCCAACGAAATAGGAAGAAATCGTGGAACAGAAAGGCGACTACGATTTTTCTTAATATTTAAACGTTTATTCGACGTATAATTTTAAGTAGTATAAGCAAAAACCGGCACGAACTTATGGGATGACATAATATATTTTTAATTTTCAATTATTGTATTAATATTCTATTATTATATAATATATTCTATATTCTATTATATATTATATTCTAATATTCTATTTCTAATATGTTTCTCTTCTTCTTAAAATTAACAGAGAAAGGAATTTTTGTTTCTTCCAAAAATTAACAGAGATAAATTTCCACTCTGCTGAACCAAATATTCGATATATTTAAAAAATCTTTTCCGTTTTTAAAAATAATGTAGAAATTATTATCTAATATCGGTAAATTAAATTTCACGGTATCGAAGAAATAGTAAATATTAAATTTATGTAATATTGTTCGATGCAAAGAATAACAGTTTAAAATTTCCGTTTTGTAATTCTGATTCGCGGTTTTCTCTGATAAATTAAAAATATGTCAACTTTATGCGGGAAATTTAAAATTTTCGTTCTTTAATTCCGATTCGCGGTTTTCTCTGATAAATTAAAAATATGTCAACTTTATGCGGGAAATTTAAAATTTTCGTTTTTTAATTTCAATTCGTGGATTTCTCGGATAAATTAAAAATATGTCAATTTTAAGAGGGAAGTTTCAAATTTTCTTATTTTAATTTCGATTCGTGGGTTTCTCGGATAAATTAAAAATATGTCAATTTTAAGAGGGAAGTTTCAAATTTTCTTATTTTAATTTCGATTCGTGGATTTCTCAGGTAAATTAAAAATATGTCAACTTTAAGAGGGAACCAAGCCGATAGAGGAGCTGGTCGTAGATCGGAACGACGTCTTTCTAACTTTTAAAATCCTGCAGCCTGCACGCGCTATCTCGATGAATCCATTGTCTAACGCTTTCAAGCTTCCCGTGTAAACAATCGTTGTTTACTTCCGGAACTTTGGAAGCCGGATTCTCTGGCAGGTTGGCATTTAAACTTCGCGAAGACAGATTGAAAGTTGCTGTTGATCCAAGGGCTTACGTGTAGTTCGATCTACACACTCGATAGGAAAACCATGTGACACGCAGGCTGTTAACAATTGGATTTCAAATTTCGAAGGCTCAGTTTAATCATTGCAAAATATGGACATAGAAAAAAATATCTTGTATAATAACTTACTTTCCTTGGATTATTCCGAAACCAATTTTTCTCAGATCATTTGTAGTTTGAGTTAGGGAAATCTGATATTAATTTGTTAAATATGAATTAATAAATATATTTTTACAATTACATTTTAATATGTCTGGGATACTGATGATAGATAAATAAATCGAGTCACGTTCACGTAATAATAATCGATCATAAATTGTAAAATATAAAAACTCTCAACAAGGTTAACGCGAAAGCAGTTGTAATTAAAAAAGAAATATGCATATATCGAAAGAATTCTACTCACCGATGGAAACGGAAGAAATAACGTCGTAATATGACGCGGAACTGACTTTCCAATGGCAATGTTGACAAATGCACGATTTAATAAACGGGGGAAAAAAATTTCGCGAGAAATTGTATCGAAAGCAGAGAAAGATAGAGAAGTACTTTTCCCGGAATGCTAAAACAGATACTCGATAAAGCAGAATCGAAGGCAGCCAGCCGAAATTTATATCCATTCCGTCGAACCGATTCAATCGGGTCATGAATGTCGATTTTTCTGTGAAATTCCAGCGCAAGGGCTGCTTAAGCGATACGTACGTGCTCTACCCCCGTGTCTTTCACCAGAATATACTATCCATTCTCCAATATTACAACGCGTATTAATCAAAGACCGACGTTTTTCTGGATAAAATCTCAGGACGTTATTTTTCAACGATTTGCATCTTCCTCCGTTTCGATACTCCGCCCATTCGTCGCTTTAATGTCCCAACTGTCAGCGGAGAAAGGGAAAGAAAGAACTCTTCAAATATTTTTCAATACCGTATCTATCATTCCGATGCGCCGCGTTTCCAACGCTATTATTTAAAAATGCATAATACTTCGCCCGTCATTGGACGCTCCGAGTATTCCTCGACTATTAACGTAGTTCTTAAATTTCGTATATTCATAATAATAATCGAACGAGGAAGTAATAACGCAAGTAAAGTATTAACCCCTTTGTATCATTTAATGTTTGTTACTTATCTATATGAAATTTATTTACCTCGAAGCTATTAAAAAAAAAGAAATATTTATCTTATAATGTGGTATAAAGTGATTTTATTTGAGAGTACGTACAATTTTTGGATTAAGTATAAACAAGACTTTGTTTGTTACGCTTAATTTTAATTAAATGACTGAAAGAGTCTTTTTAGAGAGAATATGCAAATAGATTAATATTAATATCGACAAATGTTGTTATTTTAATTATTTCGTGTCTTAACTTCGTTACCAGGTTTATATTAATATATTATTAATATTATTTCGCCATTCAACCGTCTATATGTTATATCCACTATTTCAAAATCCAAGAAATTCCATATATATAATGATGACAGTAATATCAATCGTATTAATAATCCCAATATTAATTGTTTCGTCTCCTAACTTCGTTATCAGGTCCATACTAATATATTATTAATTCTATTTCGCCATTCAACCCCGTATATGCTGTCTCCACTATTTCAAAATCCTAGAAATTCTATATATACAACAACGACAGTAACAACAATCGTATCAATAATCTCAATATTAATTGTTTCGTCTCCAAACTTCGTTACCAGGTCCATACTAATATATTATTAATATCATTTCGCCATTCAACCACGTATATGCATATCACATGCTATCCCTGCCATCTTGGAATCCAAGAAATTCTATATATGTAATAATATTAGTGACAGTAATCGTATTAATAATCCCAGTATTAATTATTTCGTCTCCTAACTTCGTTACTAGGTTTATATTGACATATTATTAATATTATTTCGCTATTCAACTCCGTATATGCTATTTCCACTATTTGAAAATCCCAGAAATTCTATATATACAACAACGACAGTAACAACAATCGTATCAATAATCCCAATATTAATTGTTTCGTCTCCAAACTTCGTTACCAGGTCCTCACTAATATATTACTAATATCATTTTGCCATTCAACCACGTATATGCATATCACATGCTATCCCCGCCATCTTGGAATCCAAGAAATTCTATATATGTAATAATAATAGTGACAGCAATCGTATTAATAATCCCAGTATTAATTATTTCGTCTCCTAACTTCGTTAATAGGTTTAAATTGACATATTATTAATATTATTTCGCCATTCAACTCCGTATATGCTATTTCCACTATTTCAAAACCCCAGAAATTCCATATATACAATAACAACAGTAACAATAATGATATCAATAATCTCAATATTAATTGTTTCGTCTCCAAACTTCGTTACCAGGTCCTCACTAATATTTTATCAATATTATATTGCCATTCAACCACGTATATGCGTATCACATGCTATCCCCGCTATCTTGGAATCCAAGAAATTCTATATATGTAATAATAATAGTGACAGCAATCGTATTAATAATCCCAGTATTAATTATTTCGTCTCCTAACTTCGTTAATAGGTTTATATTAACATATTATTAATATTATTTCGCTATTCAACTCCGTATATGCTATTTCCACTATTTAAAAATCCCAGAAATTCCATATATACAACAACAACAGTAACAATAATGATATCAATAATCTCAATATTAATTGTTTCGTCTCCAAACTTCGTTACCAGGTCCTCACTAATATTTTATCAATATTATATTGCCATTCAACCCCGTACATATATATCACATGCTATCCCCGCCATCTTGGAATCCAAGAAATTCCATACCCGTTTCCTTTCGCCATCTTGGAATCTGCCCGTCGCGTATTCTGCTGCAAGAAACTTTACGTCCCACCCCTGTCGCCCTTTTACGACGTTGCTTATCATTTCTACATTCCCATATCGCCAGCATTCCCTTATCTCGCGCCTCTCTCCTTTATTACTACCACTCCCGGCTTATCTCCCCTGGATAATCGATTGACCGGAGTTTTCAATAGATCGGCAGATCCATCGGATCGGTACTCGCGAATCGACGGGATCACTGTAATTTACGACGGCGGGCCGCGTTTAATCCCGCCGACACGTATCCGCTTCCTGGTCCGCGCGCGGCCACGTTCTCCAGGGGCTGGGCCCTCGTGTCACTTACAAATTACGAGCTGCTTTTACACGGCCGCCGCTAGAAACTTCCTAGCGGATTAACGCGAACGTGTAAACCGGCCGGCCACGTTCGACAGATTAACGGATTAAGCCGAATTTCGCTACAATGACGAGCAATTACTGGCCGTGTAACCCTCTCCTTCTCTTTCTGTTTCCGCTCGCAACTTCGTCCACGCCGATCTCTGTTCGCGCGTTTACGATTCTTCCGGCCCTCGCGAGGATATTCCCGGAATTTCACCAGGGACCGATGTCAGTGTCGAACGAAAGCTACTATTAGTATTGGTTGAAAGCTGTGAGATGTAGCGAATGAGACGAACGATTCGGAACTTTCCGTATCGCGAGAGTTCGATTGTTTATACAAATGTGGCGATTATCTTATACTCGCTACTAAAGAGATTCTGGGGAATTATAGGTTCCTAGAAAGTGAGTTCTCTGCTTCCTACAAATAGGACTCTTCTTCATCTCTCTCCGTGCGTTTACGATTCTTCCGGCCCTCGTGAGAAAATTCCCGGAATTTCACCAGGGACCAATGTCAATGTCAGTCGAAAGCTACGAGATATAGCGAATGAGTCGAACGATTCGGAACTTTTCCAATCGCGATTTCGGATCGCAAGAGTTCGAGTGTTTAAAGAAGTATGGCGATTATCTTATATTCGCTTCTAGAGAGATTCTAGAGAATTAGAGGTTTCTAGAAAGTGAGTTCTCTGCTTCCTACAAATAGGACTCTTCTTCATCTCTCTCCGTGCGTTTACGATTCTTCCGACCCTCGCGAGAAAATTCCCGGAATTTCACCAGGGACCAATGTCAATGTCAGACTATTATTGGTCGAGAGGTACGAGATATAGCGAATGAGTTGAACGGTTCGGAACTTTTCGCATCGCGATTTCGGATCGCGAGAATTCGAGTCTTTATAGAAGTGTGGTGACTATTCTAAACTCGTTTCTAGAGGAATTCTACGGAATTCGTGGTTCCTAGAAAGTGAGTTCTCTGCTTTCACCTGTCATTAATCTAAGTAGCAGGTCTGTATTACACAGAAGTATAGTTTCCGTGCTTTCCATATATCAAACACGATATTCTGAATTCATTAAGATAACACTAATATTTAAGAAAAATCTTAAAATCTTAAAAATTAGCCTCTAGAGTCAATATTGTGAGTACTTCATTTAAGAGTCATAGATCTTATCTCTGCACCTAGAATTAATAGTTATACGTTTCTGTTTGTTTACATTATTTATATCGTTATAAATTGTCTACAAAATTGAAAAAAAAGAGGAAAGAAGGAGACACTTTCTTCTATCTTCTTTTTTACTTTCACACTCAACCCTCGTTCAATATCTCCGTTACAGAAACGAACAATGGAGGAAAATTTTCGTCGAAATTCGTGAATCCTCGAGATCGGAAGGACCTAGCCCGAAAGATTCCATGGTCTGGTGGTAATTCATCAGCGTATTATTTCACTGGGCGCGAGGAAGGCATAAGCACGTGGCGGAAGAGGGTTCCAGCGTTATTGGATCTGCTGGTAATCTCGTCGGCGGATCTCGCAGGCGCGGCTTCCGGTTTGGCGCGGTTCCCGCGACTTCCTAGCAGAAGCTGTTAGTCGAATTATCCGGCCGTGCCGTCCTCGAACTTTCGCCATGGGGTTCTTGGCCACGTGCAGGAACACAGAGGTCCGGACGCTGGTGGATCGAAGGATCCGGCATCTTTTACGTCTTCCTCTTCTGAACGCTTTGCAATCCGCTGACGACGCTCCTCGAAGACGCAGGAAATTTCGCGGCGGACTCTCGGCCAGCCGGGATCGACTTAACCTAATTGGGGAGAGCGCGAAGGAGTGGAATAACCGAGGAGATTGCTAGATGTAAGAGGATTTCTCGACAATTCCTCGTTGCTTCGAGGAACGGACACTGTGGATAGACTCGAGTTACCATAGATATTCATCTCGTTCGAGGTTCTAGCTCACGGAGATTTTTCCCGAGTGTTGCTGATATATCGAGGTAGGTGTCTAGTTGGAAAATGTAAACGCGACAGGATGATGATGGTGACTCGGACAACCTGTAACTCGCTATACTTTGTTCCGAGTATTCTCGCGAAGTACACGAACCAAACCACAAAGCCACACAGAGCTGCTCTAGAAATCACAAGAGAATCTCGGCAAATCCCCTCTCTCCCTTTCAACGATATTTAACTCACTGTCCTTTATTCCGGTTATTCTTACGAATCGGACTGTAGATGTTATACAAACCAAACCAGAAATCCACACTCGGAAACCCTAAAAACCACATAGAATACTCTCCATCCGCGACAGAATCTCGACAAATTCTATTTCTCCATTTTAAAAACCTCTAAGTCGCTATACTTTATACTGGCCCTTCTTGCAAGTCAGAGTGTAGATATTGTATAAACCAAGCCAAAAATTCACACATAGAAATTTTAAGAATCACACAGAATAATATCCATCCACGACAGAAACTCTATAAATCCTCTTTTTTTTATTTTAAGAATCTCTAAGTCGTTATTCTCTATATTGGTCCTTCTTCCAAGTCAGAGTGTAAATATTATATTAGGTTGTTTGGAAAGTCATTTTGTTTTTTTCCAACAGAGAGCGTAATTGTATTTTTTCACAGCAAACTTTATACTTTAACCGTATAAAAAAAAAAAAATGAAATGACTTTCCGAACAACCAAATAAAAACCAAATATAAACCAAACCAGAAAATTCACACACAGAAACTTTAAAAATCATAGATTAGTGTAAACATTATATTAGATTGTTAGGAAAGTCATTTTGTTTTTTCCCAATAGAGAGCGTCATTGTATTTTTTCACAGCAAACTTTATACTTCAACCGGATAAAAAACAAAAAGAATGAAATGCCTTTCCGAACAACCAAATATAAACCAAATATAAACCAAACCAGAAAATTCACACACAGAAACTTTAAAAATCATAGATTTTTAAATAGAACTTTAAAAATACATAGAATAATCTCCCGAACACAACAGAGACTCGACAAATCCTCTTTTTTCCTCTCAACGTTTCCTCTTATGGAATCCCTAACTATGTTTATCCCATTTATTCTTTAAATCCAAACTGAAGATATAATAGAAACCAAATATAGCAACCCTAAAAATCGCACAGAATCTTCTCCACCACGATAAAATTTCGACAAAGCTAAGTATTCCTGAATTCGCTAATAAACCACCCCTAACACCTTCACTCTCACCCGAACAACTCAATGATGCTCCAAACAGCAACCTTTCACAAGGTATGCAGAAAAATCAGGTTCAATCCTGCGAAACAAAGCAGCTATAGAATAATCTTCATCCACAACGGAAACTCGACAAATCTGCTTTCTTCGTTTCAATGTAATCTCTTATACAATCCCTAACTATGTTTATCCCAACTATTCTTTAAATCCAAACGGAAGATATAGTAGAAACCAAATATAGCAACGCTAAAAATCGTACGAATCTTCTCCAACTACGATAAAATTTCGATAAACCTAAGCATCCCTTAATTCGCTAATAAACCACCCCTAACACCTTGACTTTAAATCCAAACCGAAGATATAGTAGAAACCAAGTATATAGCAACCCCAAAAATCACGCAAAATCTTCTCCAACCACGATAAATACTTGACAAAACTAAACATCCCTCAGTCCACTAATAAACCACCCCTAACATCTTGACTATAATCCAAACCGAAGATATAATAGAAACCAAGTATATAGCAACCCTAAAAATCACGCAAAATCTTCTCCAACCACGATAAAACCTCGACAAACCCAAGCACCCCTCAATCCACTAATAAACCACCCCTAACATCTTGACTATAATCAAAACCGATGATATAGTAGAAACCAAGTATATAGCAACCCCAAAAATCACGCAAAATCTTCTCCAACCACGATAGAACCATGACAAAACTAAGCATCCCTCAACCCACTTACAAACCACCCTTAACACCTTGACTTTAAATCCAAACCGCAGATCTAGTAGAAACCAAGTATAGCAACACTAAAAATCGCACAGAATCTTTTCCAACTATAATAAAACCCTCACAAACCCAAGTATCCCTCAATCCACTAATAAACCACCCTTAACACCTTGACTTTAAATCCAAACCGCAGATCTAGTACAAACCAAGTATAGCAACCCTAAAAATCGCACAGAATCTTCTCCAACTCCGATAAAACCCTCACAAACCCAAGTATCCCTCAATCCACTAATAAACCACCCCTAACACCTCCACTCTCACCCGAACAACTCGACAACGATCCAAACAGCAACCTTTAACACAAAATGCAGAAAAATCAGATCCAATCTCACGCAACAAAGCAGCGATCTCGGTGAATCCGTTTCCTCGATCGCAACTCAAACACCTTGGCGTAGGATCTCACTGGCAGCCGACATCCACCGGTTCGATTCTTCGGCTGTGCTGGCGAAACCATTTCCGGGGCGACACGTGTACACGGGCGCAGGGTGGCAAAGGTCGGGCCGACGAAGTTGACCATCGACGACAGAGTTAAACGGGAAGTTGGGAAAGTTTACGAGACGGCCGCGTATTTGTCGAGGGATTCGGGGCTCGCCGATGCGAGACAGGTTAAACCGGGAGGCCAGAATCCGACCTCCGCAGCCCCAGCCGGAAGTTATCCGGCTCCCCTGGGGAGGCCACGGTAACTACCGCGAAATTGCATCGTCTCGATGATCGGAGAACGGAACTGCGCGTGTACACCTCAGCCAGGGCAAACTGTCTTCGATGCTTGCAACGTTAATGCACTCTATGGCGAACGTATGGAGGACGTCGTCGTC
>NW_027471446.1:0-25127 GCF_051020765.1 Lasioglossum baleicum
CTCACGGAATCAGAGGATAATCGAAGCTATTGTCATAGCCGTTCGACTCTCGAAGAAGGTGGTATCGTGCTCGAAATTTTAGACACTCGATCATCTAATTCGAACATTAAATTAAGCTTCCCTCAAGCTAATGTATATTAATTTGTTTCTATTACCACGAAGTCACACTCACGATACAGCGGGATACGTGCTCAATAGGTAACGCAGTCTGTAAAAAGAATGACTCTAAAACAATTTGTAATGTTCTCCGACGATTTGACTTCCTACTTTAATGCTCATGCCGAGAGTTTAGGTGTCTATTGCTGATGCTGCACAGCGGAGGTATGCCTAGAATGCCTGGTTTGACTATCGGTATCTCAGGATAGTTGAAGGTATTGACGTAGCTATGCCACTCTCACAGAAGGTGGCATAACGGTTATCTAACGGTTTGCCCTCGATATTCCTATACATGCATGAAATTAATGTATCCGCGTGTTAACATGTCTAATAATTTGATCACTTGAAAACTGTGGAACACAATCGATGCAGGGTGTTGTGTTCTCGGAAGGTAAGGGATTGGGTAGAATGAATGACTTTATTCCAATTGGAATTGCTCTCCGACAGTTGGACTCCCTACATTAATATTCAAACCGTGATGTAAGGTATCTCCTGCTAATACTATTCAGTGAATTTAATACCAGAATACCTTCTTCGACTCTCGGAATCACAGGATACGTGAAACTATTGACTTATCCGCTTGTCTCTACCAGACGGTAGTATCGTTCTCGAACGGTCTGACACTCGATCTCGGAATTCATACATGGAGTTAAGGTGCTCGTCACTGGAATGTATACTAGTTCGTACCTCTGAACACGTTGTTATGCTCTCCATACGGGGGTCAGTTTCGCGGAAGTTACGGCCTTCGGTCAAACGATTGACTTCATAATAATTGATAACGTTCACAAACGGTTGGCGCTCTATTTTAATAAACAACCTATGAATTAAGGTGTGTATTGGCAATAATCTTCAGTCGATTTGCTCCCAGGATACCTGGTTTAACTCTCCGAATCACTGGATAGGTGATGCCTTTGGCTTTGCCGTTCGTCTCTCACAGATGGTGGCATCGTTCTCCATCAGTTTGACTCCCTATCTTGTAATTCATACAAGAAGTTAATGTGCCCATCACTAAAATGTGTACAGAATTCTTCCTCTGAACACCAAGCTATACGCTCGATATAATGCGATAGGCTTTGGGAGGGTATGGGATTCAGTAAAACGTTTGACATTATTCCAATTAGTAACGTTCTCCAACGGATTGACTCTGTACATTAATATTTATACCGTGAAATAGCGTGTCTGACGCCAATTATTTCTCAGTGGATTCACTCCCGGAGTACATGGTTTGGCTCTTGGAATCTAGGATAGATGAATCTATTCACGTAGCCGTTCTACTCCAAATGAAGATGGTATCCTTGTCTAACGGTTTGACTTTCGATTTTGCTATTTATAATGGGTTGTCCGGAAATTTCGTGCGATTTTTAGGAAAATTAAAACGCAGCTATTTAAGTATTGGTATACATTTATTAAGTTATTTAGGTACCATTCTGTTTCTCAACCTTTCTTATTTTTCATGCAGCTTGAGAATTCCGTCCTTCCAGAACCTCTTAAGTTTTTGGGCAAAAAATTGTCCAAATGGGTTTTTATCTCGACCAAAGAGTTGATAGTTTCTCCATTAAGGAAAATTGTATTGATCGGAAAAGATGAAAAACCGAAGGCGCAAGGTCTGTCGAATACGGTGGATGGGGCAAAACATCCCATCCAAACTCCAACAATTTTTGCCGAGCACTCAAGGACACATGAGGTCGCGCATTGTCCTGATGAAATACGACGCCCTTCCTATTCGCAATTTCTGGTCGTTTTTGATCAATTGATGTCTTCAATTTATCTAATTGAGAGTAGTACTTTGCCGAATCAATTGTTTCATTATTTGGTAAAGGCTCATAATGTAGGATTCCTTCCCAGTCCCACTCGACACAGAGCATTACCTTCTTCGAATGAAGACCGGCTTTTGGGGTTACTGAAAGTGGTTCATCACGCTTTCTCCTCGACCTTCGACGCTGAACATTTTTATGAATTATCCATTTTCCATCGCCCATCACTAATTGCTTCAGAAATGGCGTCTCCTCGTTGCGCTTGTAAAGGAAGTCGCAAACGGAGACGCTGTCCAACATATTTTTTTTCGTTAAATTGTGCTGAACCCATACATCATGACGGTTTACTTAGCCAAGATTCACAGTATGATCGTGGATAGCTGATTTTGATTTATTTAGCATTCCAGCTAATTGACGTAATGTTGAGTATGGGCTATTCTCGATTTCTGTTCTAATCATATCTTCGTCTGTGGTGGACGGCCTACCTGGGTGTTCTTGATCTTCAAGGTCGAAATTTCCAGCTATAAACCGATCAAACCACTTACGCACAGTTCTTTCGGCTACGGCATCCTCGCCGTAAACAGCGCATATCTTATTTGACGCTTGTGTGGCATTTTTGCCCATTCGGAAAAAGAAAAGCATTAGGTGCCTGTAATGCTCTTTATTTACCACCATATTCTAAAGCGTACAAAACTAATAGAAATTAACGAATCGTGACCAAACATTTTTCCAAATATGGCTGCAGTTACCTCTTTTAGAATATGTACACGTGTCATTTGTTTTCAATAATTGTGATATATACAGGTAGGTCTCGCACGCTAGCTACCGAAAATCGGCACGAACTTTCCGGACAACCCAATGCATGGAAATGTGATGCCCGGCTGCTAACGTGTCTACTAATTTGTATCTGCAAACAATAAGCAAGACACTGACTACTGCGAAACAGGTTCTCGAATGGAAGGTATTCGGTAAGAAGAATGACGGTATGACAATTGGTTATGTTCTCCGACGTATTGACCGTCTACTGCAATATTCATACCGCGAATGGAGGTGTCTATTGCCAATACTGTTCAGTGGCCTTTCTCCAGGAATACCTGGCTTCAGTCCCGGAATAACAGGATGAGCGAAGCTGTTGAATGAGCCATTTGACTCTCGAAGAAGGTGGCAACGTTCTCGAACGGTTTGGTACACAATCTTCTAATACATACATGAATTGAAAGCCCGCGTCACTGACATGTATACTAATTATCATCTCTGAAAACGAAGTTATACTCAGGATACAGCTGGTAAGGCTTCTTGGAAATTAGGCTGTCGGTAAAAAGAGAGTCTTTATACATATTGTTTACGTATGCATCGGCTTGTATCACAACCTTAATATCCATACCGAGAAATGGAGTGTCTATTCCCAATACTGTTCAGTGCATTGACGCCAGGAATACCTGGTTTGATTCACGGAAATATAAGATAGGTGAAGTTATTGACCTAGACGTTTGACGCTCAAAGATGTTTGTAAGGCTCTCGAACGGTTTGACTTTCGGTTTTGCCATACCTACATGAAAATAAAGTCCCCGTCTTATAAAATGTATGCTCATTTGTATCCGTGATTACTATGCCTGGGACTCCCTACAGCGGGTTGGACTACTCGGGAGGTAAGGCCTTCGGAAGAATGTTTGATGCTATACGAATAGATAATGTTGCATAACGGTTTTAAGATCGACTTTAATATTCGAATTGTGATTTATGGTGTCAATTACCAACACTGTGAATCGGATAGACTCACGGAGTTCCTGGTTTGACTCTCGGAATCACCGTATGGGTGAAGCTATTGACTTAGCCGCTCGATTCTCAAAGAAGGTGGTAACGATCTCGAACGGCATGACATTCGATTTTCTAGTTCATACATGAAATTAAGGTGTCTGTCTGCTAAAGCGTCTACAAATTTGTTTCCTGAACCCGAAGTTATACTCTCGATACTGCGACTAATGTTCTCGGAAGGTGATGTGTCTTGCAAGGAGTATGTCGTTATACCAAATGGTAACGTTCTCCAGCGGATTGACTTTGTACTTTAATATTCATACACTGTGTGAGGTGTTTATTGCCCATGCTGTTCTGCGAATATACTATTGGGATATCTGATTTGCCTCTCGGAATCACAGGATAGCTGAAGCTTTTGACCTAGGTATTCGACTCTTAAACAAGATGCTAAGGCTCTCGAATTGTTTGACAATATATCCTATAATTCATACATCAAATTAAGGTGCCGGTTACTAACATGTATACTAATTTGTATCTCTGATCAGGAATTTATACTATCGATGCAGCCGATCTGGTTCGCGATGGTACGGCTTCGGTAGGACGTTCGACTTTATATTATTTGGTAACTTTCCCAAACTGTTTCACGATCTACACTAATAATCAAACCGCGACTCCCGTCATACCTGGTTTCCGGATCGGAACAGCAGTGTAGGTGAAGCTATTCACTTAGCCCATCGACTCTCAAAGAAGGTGAGATCGGTCCCGAACCGTTTGACTGTCGATTTTTCTTTTCATACATATCGGGAAGGCGTCCATCTGCTATAATGTTTACTAATTTGTTTCGCTGAACACAATGATATACCCACGATACAGCGGGTTATGATCTCAGAAGGTATGGTTTCGGTAATGGGTATTACTTTATGCCAAATGGTAACGTTCGCAAATGGTTTGACCCGCCACTTTATTATTCATACCGTGAACTATGGTGTATATTGCTAATACATTTCAGCGCATTTACTCCCGGAATACCTGTTTGACTCTCGGAATCATAGGATATGTGAAGCTATACACTTAGCCGTTCGACCTTCAAAGATGGTGGTAATATTCGCGCACTCGATCTTCTGTTTTGTGCATGAATCAAGGTGATCGTTCGTTCCTTTGAACACGCTGCTGTACTGTCGATACAGCGGCCTAGGTTTTCGGAGGGTAAGGTCTTCGGTGAAGCGTTTGACTCTATACCAATTGGTGACGTTCTCCAACGGTTCGACGCTCGATCCACTTATTCATACCTGAAATTAAATAGTCCGCCACTAAAATATAAACTAATTTGTAACTCTGATCGCGATGGTATACTCTGGATGCAGCGGGTTAGTTTTTCGGAGAGTATGGACGTCGTTAAAACGTTTGACATTATAGCAATTGATAACGCTCTCAAACAGTTTGTCGCTCTATATTAATACTCAAACTGAGAAATAAGGTGTCAACTCCTCATTCTGTTTAGAGGACTTACTTCTCGTTTTCCTGGGTTGACTCTCCGAGTCATGGGATAGGTGAAGTTATTCACGTGGCCGTTCCACTCTCAAAGGGGGCGGTAATGTTCATGATCAGTCTGTGTTCCCATCTTCTAATGCATTCACGAAATTACGGTGCCTGTCACAAAATGTCTACTACTTTGCTTCTCGGAACACGAAGTAATGCCTGAATATAGCGTGCTTGCTTCTCGGAATGAATGGCCTACGGTAAAAAGTTAGACTGTATACGAATGTGTAAAGATCTACAATGGCTTGACCTCCTGCTATCATATTCGAACAATTAATTATGGTACGGCAGATCGTGCAACACTTCTGTTTGGTCTCCATTAACTTCTCAAGACATGATTTAGAACCGCAAGCAATTCATTCTCATTTTTATATTTATATACAAATACTGCAATTTACTGATATGGTCATTACAATTTTTTTCGAAATTGCCTATTGTTAGTTGAGAAAATTGTATTTCTGTGTACAAGTGTCTTTGGAACTAGTTCAGTGCACGTTTATGACATTATTTTGTTAAACTTATTGCAATTTTACATGATTGTCTGTATACGTACCTACGCTTCCGTAGCGACTGTCCTGGAGCGGACAAGTAGTTGCGCACGGTGGATAGGCGCGAGACTACTATAAGGTATTGTTTAACTTCATTAGCCTTGATATTTTCCCGTATGCACTCCTTCGCTGTTATCAATTTATTTCGACATATTGTCATTTACTATTGTAATATTTTCAATTCTTTTCAAAATTTCAAATTTTTAACATCAGAAATTGTATTTTATTGGAATAGTGTCCTTGGAACTAGATTAGTGCACGTTTATGAATATATTTCGATAAATTTGTTGTTATTTTATATGATAGTCTGTAAATGTACTTACGTTTCCGGAGTGACACGGCTGGACTGGTCTTGTAGGTGCGTACGGCAGATCGGAGCGTCATATTAGTTAATCTTCGTTAATTTCTGTTGCCATGATTTTAATCCGTTTGAATTTGTTACCAATTTTTTCATTTATTTATACATCCTGTTATTTACTGTTACGATATTTCCGATTTTCTTCGAAATTTCCAATTTTCATTTAAGAAATTTTATGTCTCAGAGAATGTGTCTTTGGAATCATTTGTGTCTACGTTTATGACATTATTGAGTTAAATTCTTTCTATTTTGCACGATACATTGTATACGTACCTACGCTTCGGGCGCGGTCCGGTTGTAGTGGTCTTGTAGTTAGGTACGGCAGATTGGAGCAGCATACTGGATTGGCCTCATTAACTTCTGTAACCCATGATTTTAAACTGTATGCACTCTTTCCAATTTGTCCATTTATTTTATACGTTCTTTAATTTACTGTAATGATATTTTACATTTCTCTCTTATAATTTTCAATTTCTATTGTAGGAAATTGTATTTCCTGGTAAAACTGCCTTTGGAAACAGGTGAGTGTACGCTTATGACATTATTTTGTTTAACTAATTGTCATTGAGTATGATTGTCTATATACGTACCTAAGCTGACGGAACAACACCACTGGAGTGCACTTGCAGTTGCGTTCGATACATCGATGCGACACTACTGCACGATTTTCGATAATTTATTCATCCATGACACTGAACGGTATGCATTGTTTCCAGTCCTCCATTTATTTATACATACTGTAATTTACTGTCCTGATATGTTCGGTTTTTCTCATAGCTTCTAATTTTTAAATTCACAAATTGTTTCTTCATAGTAAAGATATCTTTGGAATTAGTTGAGTGTACGTTTATGATAATATTTAGGACAATCTGATTGCCAGTACACGCACCTACGCTGCCAGTGCGACACGAATGTGGATGTATTGTAGTTGCGTAGGCAGATCGGAAGCGACAATAACGTATGGCCCTTGTTTCTCCTTTGTCCATACCAATGTAGCGTAAGCATTGATAGGCAGGATTTTATTTATTTCTACATACTGCAATTTACTTCTGGGATATTTTCGATTTGTTTCATAACTTCTAGTCTGTTACTTCAGAAACTGTATTTCTTAGAAAAAGTGTCTATGGAATTTGTTGAGTGTACGATCGACGAGATATTATTCTAAACCTATCGTAGTTTTCATTATTGGCCGTATGGGTGCCTACACAGCCAGAGCAACACGACTGGCGAGGTCTTGTAATCGCGTACGGCATTTCGAAGCGGCACAACAGGATGGTCGCCGTTAATTCCTTTAAAAACAATGTTGTACCGTATTCACTCATTCGCAATTCTCTATTTATTTAGAAGTACCGTAATTTACTTGTACGATATCCGTAATTTTCCCGATGTTTCCAATTTATGTTTAAAATATTGTATTTCTTATTAAAAGTATCTCTGGAATTAGTTATGTATACGATTATGATAATATTTTGCTATACTTACTTTTATTTCATACGGTTGCCTGTATGCGCACCTATGCATCCGGAAAGACACGGCTGTAGCGGCTTTGTAGTTGCGTACGGCAGAACGGAGCGACACTACTGGATGGTCTTCGATAATGTTTTTAACCTTGATATTGTACAGTAAGAATTTTTTCCCAGTTTATCATTTATTTGCACATATTGTGAGTTACTTCTGTGATATTTTTACTTCTCCTCAAAAATACAATTTCTTAAATAAGAAATTGGAGGGTTTGAATAAAATCGGAAGTATCATAACAGTAGATCACAGAATGTAGTGATAAATTGTGAATATCGAAATAATGCATTCGTCACAATATCAAGGTCAAAGAAATTATCAAAGCCCATACAGCATTGTCGCTCCGATGTTTCGAACGCAACTGCAAGAGAACTCCACCCGTTTCGCTCCGGAAGCGTAGGTACGTACACGCAAGACCGTTTAAAATAACAACAAATATAGAAAACTGATGACATAAACGTACACTCAACTGATTCAGATGACACTTTTCGTAAAATGTACAATGATTTATATTAAAAATTGGGAATTTGGAAAAATTCGTAAATATTAAAACAGTAAATTACAGTATGTACACATCAGCAGAAAACAGAGGAGGAATGCAAATGGTACAATATCAAGGTCAAAGAAATTAACAAAGACCTAACGGCACTGTCACTCCGATCTAGCGAACACAACTACAAAACAAATCCAGCTATGTCGCACCGGACGCGTAGGTACGCATGTAGGCAATCATATAATGTATCATGAACCTTGACAGAAAATTGTCATATATCTACACTCAACTACTTCCAAAGACACATTTACTAAGAATTACAAATCCCTAAACTAAAATTTATAATTATGCCAAGTCGAACATACCATAACAGTGAATTACAGCATATGAAATTTAATACATGACTACGAAGGAATTAATACTGTACAATGATAAGGTTAGAAATACATACAAAGGCCATGCAGCAGTGACGCACCGATCTAATGAACGCTACTACCAGACTGCAGGAGCCGTGCCGATCTGGATAAGCAGATACGTATAGCGGCAATCCTATAAAATACCCAAGAACTTAATAAAATATTGTCATGAACGTACACACAAATAATTCCAAAGACACTTTTATTAAGAAATACAATATTTCTCAACCACAAGTCGAAAATTTGCAGAAAAAAAAATTGAGAGTATCAAAACAGTAACTTACAGTATGTAGAAATAAATTTAAATCTGCGAAAGAATATAAACGATACAATTTAGGGTTTAAAGAAATTAACAAAGACCATATATCAGCGTCGCTCCGATCATGTGAACGCAACCACAACATAATTCCAGCCGTGTCGTACGGGAAGCCTATGTGCGTATTGAGACAATCCTATAAAATAACAATCAATTTATCAAAATATTGTCATAAGCAATCATTCTACTGATTCGATGGCACTTGTCCGAAAAAATGTAATTATTACAACAAAACGTTTGAAGTTTTGAAAAAAAAATGTGAAATATCATTACTGTAAATTACAGTATGTATAAGAAAATGGAAAACAGGACAAAATGACAACGGTACATAATCAAGATTAATGAAACAAACGAGGGACTTCCAGTATGCCGCGACGATCCGCCTTTCGCAACTGCAAGACCACCCCAGTCGTGTAACACAGGAAGCGTACCAATGTATACAGACAATCGTATAAGACTACAGTAAGTTTAAGAAAATAATGTCATGATTGTACACTCATCTAATTCCTAAGACACTTTTACCAAGAAATACGTTTTTTGAAATTAAAGACTGGAAATTATGAGAAATATCGAAAGTGTCGTTACAGTCAGTTGCAATATGTATAACATGACGGTAGACTGCGAAAAAATGCATACGGTACAAAATGAAGGATGAAGGAATTAACCATGTCTATCCATAGTGCCGCTCCGATGTAACAAAGGCAACTGCAAGACCACTCCTGTTGTGTCGCTCGGGAAGCGTAGATACGAATTACAGACCTTTGTATAAAATAACAGTAAGTTTGAGAAAATATTGCCCTAAAAGTACGATGTACTAATTCCAATGACACTTTTCCTAAAAACTATTTTTTGATATTAAAAACTGGTAATTATGAGAAAAATCGAAAATATCGTAACTGTTAATTACAGTATGTAGACATAAATATATATCGGAGATGGAATGTTTGCCATACAATATTGAGGTAAATCAAATTAATGAAGCCCATACAACAGTGTGGCTCCAATCTACCGGTCGCATCTACAAGACCGCAACAGTCGAGCCACTCCGGATGCGTATGTGCAAATACAGACAATCACTTAAAGTGGCAATAATTATATCAAAATAATGTCATCAACGTAAGCTCATCTAATTCGAAAGGAACTTAACCTTAGCATTACATTTTTGGAAATTAAAAACTGGAAATTTAAAAAAAAGTCGGAAATGGGATAAGAGGAAGTAACAGTATGTATAAATAAATGGGAGACTGTGAAAAATGCGTACTGGTCAGAATCAGGGCAAAAGATAATGGCGAAGATCATCCAGTAATGTCGCTCCGATCTTCCGCACGCAACTACAAGCCCACTCCAGTCGCATAGCGCCGGAAGCGTAGGTACGTATACAGACAATCGTAAGAGATAACAATATGTTTAATATAATGAAGTCATCAATGTACACTCCACCAATTCCCACGGCACTTTTACTAAGAAATACAATTCTTGAAAATAAAAATTTGACATTTTGAAAAAAATTAAAAATATAACAACAATAAATTACAGTATGCATAAATAAATGGATTACTGGGAAAAATGCAGACGGTACAATCTCAAGACTAAAGAAATTAACCTAGACCATCCAGCAGTGCGTTCAAATTTGCCGTGCGCAACTAGAAGAACACTACCGCCGTGTTGTTCCGGAAGCGAAGGTACCTATACACACAATCGTACAAAATATCAATAAAATTTAGATACTGATGTCACAAACCCACACTGAACTAATTCCAAAGTCACTTTTACTGAAAATTACAAATTTTCAGACTGAGGATTAAAAGTTTAAAAAAAAATTGAAAATATCAATGCAATAAATAAGAGTCGTCTTAAATAAATGGAAGACTGGAAAAAATGCATATGGGACTATATGAAGGTTAAAGAAATTAACCTAGACCATCCAGCAGTACCGCTCAGATTTGCCGTACGAAACAGCCATACGTCGCCAGTCGTCTCGCTTCGGCATCGTAGTTATGTATGCAGACCATGAGAAAATAACGAAAGGCATAACAAACTATTATTATAAACGTATACTTAACTAATTCCAAAGAAACATTTTCTAAGAAATACAATTTTTTAAATTACAATTGGGAATTGTGAAAAGAGTCGAAAAATCATTCCAGTAAATTGCAGTATGCAGAATTAAATAGAAATTTGCGAAGGGTTGCATGCGGTACAATATTGTGGTTAAAAAGGTTAACGAAGATCATGCGGTATACCGCTTCCATCTGACGATCCCAACTACAAGACCACTTCATCCGTGTCGCTACAGCACCGAAGGTACGTATACAGACAACGGTGTATAATGACAAAAAGCTTAACATGATATTGTCATAAACATAAACTCAACAAATTCAAAAGGCGCGTATGCTAACGAATACAGGTCCTTGTATTTAAATTTATGAATTTTGAAGAGAATTGAAAAAATCGTAACAGTAAAATGCAGTATGTAGAAATGAATAGAAAATTGCAATAGAATTCATACGGCACAATCTTATGGATAAATAAGTAAACAAAGACCATCCAGAAATGCCGCTTCGATCTGGCGTTCGCAACTGCAAGTCCTCGCCAGTGGTGTTGGTCCGGGAGCGTTGGTTCGCATACAGAAATCCATACAAAGTAGCAATATGTACTAAATAAATGACATAAGCGTACACTCACGTAATTACAAAAACACCTTTATTATGAAATATAATTTCCTATTATTAAAATTGAAAATTTGGAAGAAAATCGAAAATATTAGGGCAGTAAATTGCAGAATGTATAAATAATGTAAAAATTGGGAACAAATGCATGGAAATATACAGGAAACTGCGAATGAATGGTTACGGTACTATAATGAGTATATTGAAATTAACAAAGGCCCATACAGTCAAGTAGCTCCGACCTACCGAACGCAATTACAAGACCACTCCTCTCGTGTCGCGCTCTAAGCGAGGTACGAATACAGAGAATCATATAAAATAAGAAGCAGCATAATCAATATTGTCATAAATGTAAACTCAACTAATTCCATAGATACTTTTCATTATGATTACAGTCTTTGAACATATAGACTGGAAGTTATGAAACAAATCGAAAATATCGTAAAAGTAAATTGCAGCATGTGATAATAAATGAATGGCTGGGATGAAATGCATACGGCACAAAGTCCTGGTTATGAAATTAACGAGGACCATATAGTAGTGTCGCTCCGATCTGTAGAACGTAAATGCAAAATAATTTATACCGTGTAGTATCGGTACCGTAGGTACGTATACAGACAATCATATACAATGACTATAAGTATAATAAAATAATGTTATAAACATACACTCAACTCATTCAATAGACAAGTTTTCTCATTAATCCGATTTTTGTAATTAAAGCCTGGAAATTATGAGAAAAATCGAAAATATCATAACTATAATTAGAGTATGTAGATGTAAATTGAAAACTGAGAAAGAATTCTTACGGCACATTATTATGGTTAATGATGTTAACAATGACCATTGAGTATTGTTTCTCAGATCTACTGTACGCAACAAGAATAACACTCCAGTCGTATCGTTGCTGCAGCGTATGTACGTGTACAGACAATCGCATTATGCAACAACAAATTCAACGAAATATCGGTACAAACGTACACTTAACCAATTCCAATGACACTTCTTCCAAAAAATGGAAGGCATGAAATTAAATATTGGGAATTTTGAAAATGAACGAAAATATCATAACAGTAAATTACCGTAAGTATAAATAAATGGGAAACTGTGACAGATATGCATATGGTATAAAATCAATGATGATGAATTGACTGAAACCATACAGTAATGCCGCTTCGAGCTGCCGTGTACAACAACAAGACTTCAATATAACTTCTTCTAACGTGTGATAGCATGAGTGTAAGCAGGTATTCCGGGCGTAAATCGGCTGAACAATATTGGCAATAGACATATTAATTCACGGTTTAAAACGTAATGTAGATCGTCAATCCATTTGAGAACCATACCAATTGCTATAAAGTCAAACGTCTTACCGATGACTTTACCCTCAGAACAACTAACCGGCTGTATTGAGAGTATAATATCGTATCCAGAGAATGAAATTATTTTTCCAGTCTGTGGCGGGCACCTTAACTTCATGTATGTGTTGGAAGATCGAGAGTCAAACCGTTCGAGAACGTTACCACCGACTTTAAGACACGAACAGCTATGTCAATAGCTTCACCTATACTGATGATACGGAGAGGCACACCAGGTGTGCCGGAAGTAAATCAGCAGTACAATAAGGGCAATAGACACTTTAATTCAATGTTTGAATATCAAAATAGAGCGTCAAATCGTTTGACGACGTGACCAATTGTTATGAAATCAATCCCTTCACCGAAGATATTACCATCCGCGAACTGCACCAGCCTCATCGATAGTATAACATCGTGATCAGAGGGCTAATTAGTGTACATTTTATTGACGAACAAATTAATTTTATGCATGAATAAGCTGATCTGAGATCAAGCCGTTCGAGGACGACACCACCTTCTGTGAGAGACGAACGGCTATGTCAATAACTTCACGTATCCTGCGATTCCAAGTGTCAAACCAGGTATTCCGGGATTAATTTCACTGAACAGTATTAGCAATAGACACCTTACATCAGGGTATGAATATTAATGTAGGGATTCCAACTGTCGGATATCATTACCAATTGGAATAAAGACATTCGTCTTACCCAATTCCATACCTCCGGAGAAGCCAATACGCTGCAGCATTTGCGTTCCTTAGTTTTCACGTGATCAAGTTATTAGACATATCAGCTGACGGATACATTATTTTCGTGCATATTTAGGAACATCGAGGGCCAACCGTTCGAGGACGTAGACAACTTCTTCGAGAGAGGCACAGCTTCGTCGATACATATACATATTTAACAATCCTGTGATACTGATAGTCAAACCAGGCATTCTAGGAATGCATCCCCTGTACAGCATTGGCAATAGACACCCGAATTCGCGGCATGAGCATTGAAATAGGAAGTCAAGTCGTCGAAGAACATTACAGACTGTTATAGAGTCATTCTTTTATCAGACTACGTTACCTTCCGAGTACGTATCCCTCTGGATCGAGAGTATGACATCGTGATAAGAGAGACGAATTTGTATTCCAATAGTGACGGGCACCTTAATCTCACGGATGAATGAGAAGAACGCGTGGCATTCCGATCGAAAGCGTTGCCACATTCTGTGGGAGACGATCGGCTAAGTCAATAGTTCCGCGTATCCTGCGATTCCGAGAGCCAAACCAGGTATTCCGGGAGTAAATCCGCTGAACACTATTGGCTATAGATACCTTAATTTACGGTTTGAATATTGCAGTAGAGCGTCAAGCCATTCGAGGGCGTTACCTATCCGTATAAAGTCAATCGTTTTTCCGAAAGCCTTACCTTCGGCGAACTACACCCGCTTCATTGAGGGCATAACTTAGTGCTCACAGGATCGAGTTAATATACATTTTATTGGCGGGGACCCACATTTCATTGTGAATAAGGACATCAAGGTTCAAACCGTTCGGGAAAGTTACCATATTTTTTGAGATTCAAACGGTTGTGACAACAGTCTCATTCATTCTGTGATTCAGAAAGTCAAGGGAGATATTCCGGGTATAAATGCTCAGCACAGTAGTAGCAATGGATACCTTAATTCGCGGATTGAATATAAAAAAAAGTGTTACACCTTGTGAGGGCGTTGCAATACCTATAAAGTCAATCATATTTCCGAATGCCTTACCGTTCGAGAAGCTAACCCGCTGCATCGAGAGTATAGCTTCGTGTTTAGGAAAACGTATTAGTATACAATTTAGTGATGACACCTTATGTTCAGGCATGAAGTAGATGTTCGAGTGTACAACCGTTCGACAAAGTTACCACCTATTTTAAGAGACGAACGGCTAAGTCAGTAGCTTCAACTATCCAGTGGTTCGGAGCGTCAGCCCGGGAAAACCGAGAGTAAGTTCGCTGAAGTGAATTTGCAATAGACACCTCAATTCACGATTTGAATATTAAAGCAGGCCGCCAACCAAGTGTAGAACATTACCTATTCCTGTAGGGTCAAACTTCATGCAGAATGCGTTACACTCCGAAAAACTAACCCGCTGTGTAGATAGTACAACATGGTGTGCAGGGGGATGAATTAGTATACATTTCAGTGACGGCCACCATAATTTCATGTATGTATCAGAAGATCGAGGGCAAACAATTCATGAATATTACGCCCCCCCCCCCCGGCCCCTGAGATTCGAACGGCAAAGTCAATAGCTTCACCTACTCTGTTTGACCAGGTACTCCTGAAGCAACTATTTTGAACAGTATTGGCAATTGTCACCCTACTTCACTGTTTGAATATTAAAGTAGAGCGTCAAACCTTTCGAGAGAGTTACCAATTGGTATAGAGTCAAACGTCTTACCGAAGACATTACCTTCTGAAAAACTAACCGGCTGCATGGAGAGTATTCTGTCGTATCTAGAGAAAGAAATTATTATTCTTATCTGTGGACGGCACCTAAACTTCATGTATGAGTTGGACGGTCGAGAGTCAAACCGTTACAGTACGTTACATTCCTCTTTGAGAGTCGGACGGATAAGTCAGTAGCTTCACCTATCGCGTGATTCGGGGAGTCAAGCCAGGTATTCCTGGACTAAATCCGCTGAACAGTATTTCCGGCAGACAACATAATTCACGGTCTGAATATTAAAGTAGAACTTCACCGCATTTGAGAACGTTACCAATTGGTATGTAGTCAAACGTTTTATTGAAGGCCTTACCCGGCGAATGTATAATGCGCAGTATCGAAAGTATAGTATCGTGTTCAGAGGAACAAATTACTGTATACTATACAGTCGGGCACCTTAATTCCATGAATGAGTTAGAACATAGAGGGTAAAATCATTCGAGAACGTTACCGCCCCCTTAGAGGGACAAACAGAAACGTCAACAGGTACACTTATCCTGACATTTCCAGAGTCAAATCAGGTATTTCTGGTGTAGATCTGCTGTACAGTATTGGCCTTTACACACTATTTCACGGTAAATATATTTAAGTACAGATCCATACCGTTGTAGATAGTTGCTTATTACTAATGAATCAAACATTTCACACAAGGCCTTATCTTCGAGAAACTAACCCGCCGTATCGATAGTATAACTGCGTGTTTAGGGCGACGCATTAGAATACATTTTAGCCACGGGCACCTTAACTTCATGTATGAATTAGAAGATCGAGTGTCAAACCGTTCCAGAACGTTACCACCTTCTTTCTGGTTCGAACGGATAAGTAAATAGTTTCAGCTACACTGGGATGGCGAGAGTCAAACCTGGTATTCCGTGAGTAAATCCACTGAACAGTACTGGTAATTGACTCCTTAATTCACGGCTTGAATATTAAAATAGAACGTCAAGCCATTTGAGATTGTTATCAATTGCTGTAAAGTCAAACGTTTTACCGAATGTCTTACGGTCCGAGACGCTAACACGCCGTATAGTGAGCATAAGATCGTGATTCGAAGATGGAATTATTAACCATTTCAGTGACGGGCACCTTAATTTCATTTGTGAATTACACGATCGAGAGTTAAGCCGCTCGAGAAAGTTACCGCCTTCTTTGGTGACCGAACGTCAAAGTCAATAGCTTCTCCTATTATGTGACTACGAGAGTCAAGCCTGGTATTCAGGGAGTAAATCCGCTGAACAGTATTGGCCATAGACTCCTCAATTCACTGTTCGAAATCTAAAGCAGGCCCTCAAGCCGCTGTATAACATTACCTATACGTTTAGGAACAACGTTCTTACAGAATTCATTACATGCAAAAAGCTAAGGCGCTATATCGGGAGTACATCACCGTGTTCAGACGTACGAAGTTGTATACGTTTAGTGATGAGCACCATAACTTTATGCTAGAATTAGATGATTGACGGTCATACAATTCGACAACGATACCATATTCTGTGAGAGTCGAACGTCTAAGTCACAGGCTTCACATATACTGTGATCCCGAGAGTCAAACCAGGCATTCCGGGCCAAAGTACGGAGGACAGAATTGGCGGTAGACACATTAATTCTCGGTTAGTATTCTAAATCAGATCGTCCATCCACCTGGAATGGTTACCAATTGGTACAAAGTCATACTTCTTACCAAATACCTACCACTCCGATGGCCTAACCCGCTGTATCGACAGTATAATGTCGTGTTCAGAGAACGGCTTGGAACAAATTTTAGTGACGATCACCGAAATATCATGTATGAAATGGATGTTCATGGGCCAATCCTTACGACAACGTTACCACGGTCATTGAGAGTCGAACGTCAAAGTCACAGGCTTCACCAATACTGTCATTCGAATAGTTATACTAAGTATTCCGGAAGTAAATCCGCAGTACATTATTGGTTATAAGCAACTTTATTCACTCGATCAATATTAAAGGACAGAGACAATCCGATGTAGACCGGAACCGACTGGAATAGGATCAAACTTTCTAATGAAGGTCTTATATTCTGAGAACCTATCCCACAGTATCGACTCCGTGTTCAGAGAAGGAAATTAGTATGCACTTAAGTGACAGGCACCTGAATATCATGTATGAATAGGAAGATTGAGAGTTACGCCGTTCGAAAACGTCTCATAGCTAAGGCAATAGATTCCCTTAACCTGTAATTCCGAGAGTCAAACCAGTCATTACGGTAGTAAATCCGCTGAATTATATAGGCAATTGACACCATAACCCACGGTATGAACATTTAAGTGGAAAGTCAAACTGTCGGAGATCAGTATTCGTTGGTATAGAGCTACACTTCCTACCGAAAACCATACCCTCTGAAATCAAAACCTACTGCATCTAGAATATAGCTTCCTGTTCAGAGATACAAATTAGTATACATTTCAGCAGACAAACTACTTATTTTCGTACAGGAATAGAAAGATCGGCGACCAATCCTTTCTAGAACGATCCCATATTCTATGAGAGGCGAACGGCCTTTTCAATAGCTACACCACATATGTCACTCCGACAGTCAAACGAGATATTCCGCGAGTCAATTCGCTGAACATTATTGAGAATAGACAGCATAATTCACGCTTTCAACATTAGAGTAGAGCGCCAGACTATTTGTGAACGTTACCAATTTGTATTGGGACAACCCTTTTACCGAAAGCCTTACCTACCGTGAAACTAACCCGCTGTATCGAGAGTAAAACACCGTGTTCAGTGGAACAAATTACTACAAATTCTCGCGGCGGACACCATGATTCCAGGAATGAATTCGAAGATCCAGGTTCTAACCGTTCGAGAACGTTACCACTCTCTTTGAGAGTTGGACGGCTGAGTCTATAGCTTAATCTATCCGGCGATTCCGCGAGTCAAATCAGGTAATACGTCAGAAAGTTCGCTGAATTTATTGGCAACTGACATCTTAATTAACGGTATGAATACAACTCTAGATAGTCAATCGACGGAGAACATTGTCAATCAGCATGGCATTCCTTTGACCGAATACCACACCGTCCGAGAGCCTATCCCGCTGTAGGTAGTGTCCTACGTAATGTGCACGGCAACAAATTGGTAGACAGTATAGAGTTGGGACACCACATGTTTTTGTATAAACTGAGGGTCAAGGCGTTCGAGAACGTTACCACCATCAGTGAGAGACGAGCGGCCAAGGTAATAGCTTCACCTTTCCCGTGATTCCGAGACTCAAACCTGGTATTTCAGGAGTAAGTCTGCTGAAGACTATTGGCAATAGACAGCTTAATCCGCTGTATGAATATTAAAGTAGAGCGTAAAACCGTTTGAGAACGATACCAATTGTCTTAAAGTCATACTCTTTACCGGATACATGACCTTCCAAGGACATAAGCCGCGGTATCGTGGGTTCAACTTCGTGTTCTCAGAAACATATTACTGTCTATTCTTGTGACGGCACCCTCATTTCATGCATGAATAAGAAGATCGAGCATCAAACTCTTGAAGATCTTTACCACCATCTTTGAATGTCGAACGGCTGAGTCAGTTGCTTCACATATTTTTGTAATTCCGAGAGGCAAACAGTGCATTCCAGGAGTAAATCCGCTGAACGGTATTAACAATAGACATCACAATTCACAGTATGAATATCAAATTAGAACGTAAAACCGCTTGAGAGCATTGCCAATTGGCATAAGGGCATTCTATTTATCTGATACCTTACCTTCCGAGAACATAATCCTCTGTATCGAGGGTATAACTGCGTGTTCAGCAATTGAAATGAGTAGACATTTTAGTGACTGCCACCTTAACACTTCGGGAGAGAGTTTGACTTTATAGCATTAGATTCTACAACGGTTTGACGGTCTGCATCATTATTTATAATTTATTGGCCGGAACCACAGGATGCGTGAAGCATTTGACTTAGCCGTTCGACACTCAAAGAAGGTGGATTCGTTCTCGAGCGGATTGTCTCCTGATTTAGTAATTCATACATCAAACTATGGTAATATTAAATGTATACATATATGTTTCTCTCGACACGAAGTTATACTATCGATACGGTGGGATAGCTTCACGGAAGGGAAGGCTTTCGGTAACAGGTTTGACACAATGGGAGGTAATGTTCTTCAACGGTTTGACGATCCGCGTTAGAACTCATACCATGAATTAAGATGACAGCTGCCAGTACTAAACAGTGGATTGTCTCCCTGAATACCTTGTTTGACCTTTGGAATAACAGGGTACGTGCAGCTATTGATCTAGAGGTACGGCTCTAGAAGGAGGTAGTAACGATGTAGAACGATTTTACGGCCCCTATTCTAATTCGTGCATGAAATTAAGGCGTACGTCACTAAAATGCGTACTAATTTGTTTCCTTGGACACGAAATTATTATCTCCATACACTGAGATGCGTTCTCGGAAGGTAAAGCCTTCGGTAAAAAGAGTGTCTCTATACCAATTGATAATGATCTCCGACAGATTGACTCTCTACTTTAATGTTCATACCGTGAATTATGATGTCAACTGTCTATATAATTTAGCGAATATATTCCCGCAATGACTGGTTTGACTCTCGTTATCACAGAGGAAGGTGAAGCTATTGATTTAGACGTTCCACACTCAAAGAAGTTCATGCCGTCCTAAAACGGTTTAACGCGTGACCTTCTAATTCATACATGAAACTATGGTGCCCGTCTCTCAAATGACTACTTCTTTCTTTCTCGGAACACGAGGTTATACTATCGATACAGTGAGTCAGTTTCGTCGGAGTTTCTTTAATATTCAAACCGTGGAATGAGATTTCTATTACCAATACATTTCAGCGGATTTAATCCAGGAATCCCTGGTATGACCATCGGAAACACAGTATAAGTGAAGCTATTCAGCTAGCTGCACGAATATCATAGAATGTGGTAACGGTCCCGAGCTGTGTAACCATCCACCTTCTAATTCATACATGAAATTAAGATGCCATCACTATAATGTATACTAATGCGAATCCCTAAACAAGAAGTTATTCTCTCGATACAGCGGTATAGATTTTCGGAGATTATGGCATTCTGTAAGAAATATCACCCTACACGAATGGGCAATGTTCTAAAACGGCTTGACAACCTGCGTTAATATTCAAACCGTAAATTGAAGTGTCCATTGCCAATGCTGTAATGCGCATTTACTCCCGGAATATCCGGTTTGACTCTCGGAATCACAGGATATGGAAGCTACTGACTTAGCTGTGCGACACACAGGAGGAGGTAACGATATCAAGCGGCATGACGCTCGATCTGCTCTTCCATACACGGGATTGAGGTGCCCGTCACTAACATGCATCCAAGTTTGTTCCTCTGAATACGGCGTTACACTCTCGATACAGTGAGATAGGATTTGGAGGGTAACGTCTTCAGTAAAGCCTTAGACTTTATACCAATTGGTAACTTTCTCAGACGGATTGACGCGCAACATCAATAATCATACCGTTATTTACGATGTCTACAGCCAATACTACACAGCGGAATTACTCCCGGAGTACCTCGTTTTATTCTCGGAAGCACAGGATAGGTGACCATATTATCATAGCTGTTCGAGTCTCAATCAAGGTGGTAACGTTCTCGAACAATTTGGCCCTCGATCCTCTTATACGTACATGCAATTACGGTGCCCGTCACTAAAATATATATTAATACGTCTCCTGATCACGTAAATATACTCTCGATACAGCGGGTTAGGTTCGCGAAAAGTTAGGCCTCCGGTGTAATGCTTGACTCTCTAACAAAATGTAACCTCCTACAACGGTTTTACTCTGTACATTGCCAATGCTATTGCCAATACGATTAAGCTGATTTACACCCGGAATACTCGGTTTGACTCTCGGAATCACAGGATAGGTGAAGATATACACTTAGCCGTTCGAATCTCATAGAGTGTAGAAACGTTCTCGAACTGTTTGACCCCCGATCTTCTAATTCGTACATGAAATTAAGGCGCACTTCGCTAAAATTGGTCCTAATTTACGCCTCTGAGCACGAAGCTATAATCTCGGTACAGCGGGTTAGCTTCTCGGAAAATAAGGCCTTCGGTAAAATGTCTGATTATATAGCAGTAGGTATCGTTCTACAACGCATTGACCCTGTTCATCAATATTTAGACCGCGAAATTGCGTGGCTAATGCCAATGCTGCACAGCGGGGTTAGACGCTGATTACCATGCTTGACTCTTGGGATCACAGGGTAGGTGAAGCTGTTGACTTAAACGTTAGACCCTTAAAGCAGCTGGCAACGTTCTCAAATGGCTCTACTCGTGATTTTTCTATTCGTATATGTAAATAACGTGACCGTCATTAAAATGTATACTAATATGTTTCTCACAACACAAAGTTATGCACACGATACATGATGTTCACTGTAGCGAAGCTATTCGGGGGAAAAAGGACATGAAACCAATTGTTAATGTTCTCCGAGGGATTGACTCACTACATTAATATTCATACCGTGATTTAAGGTGACTATTGCCAATACTGTTCTGAGCATTTACTCCGTGAGTACCAGGTTTGACTCTCGCAGGCACAAGATAGGTGAAGCTATTGGCTTAGCCGTCTGTCTCTCAAGGATGGTGGTAACGTTCAGGAGAGGTTTGACACGCGGGCCACAAATTCATACATGAAATTACGGTCCACGACACCAAGGTGAATAACAATTTGCCTGTCTGAGGACGAAGCTTCCGGAAGGTAAAGCCTTCGGTAAAAATTTGACTCAATACCAATTCGTAACGATCTACTACGGTTTGCCTCTGGAGTTTAATATTTCTACCGTGAAATAGGGTGTATGATGCCAATACTGTAAAGCGGATTTGCTCCCGGAATAGCTGGTTTAACTTTCGTAATCACAGGATAGGTGAAGCTATTGACTCAGCCGCTCGTCTCTCGCAGAAGGTGCTATTGTTCTCGAACGCTTTGGCACCCGACCTTCTAATTCATGCATGAAATTAATTTTCTCGTCAATAAAATGTACACTAATTAGCCCGCTGATCACGATGTTAAACTATTGATGTAGCGGGTGTAGTTCGCGGAAGGAAGTGTCTTCGGTAAAAGGATTGGGTTCACAGCAATTGCTAACCATCTCACACGGCTTCACGCTCTATCTTAATATTCAAACCGTGAATGAAGGTGTTTATTATCAACACTGTTCAGCGGATTTACTCCCGGGATACTTGGTTTGACTCACGGAATCTGCGGATTGGTGAAGCTATACACTTAGCTGTTCTTCTCTAACAGAATATGGTAACGTTCCAGAACGGTTTGACACCAGATCGTGTAATTCATAGATGAAGTTGAGGTGCACGTCACTGAAATGGAGACTAACTTCCTTCTCCGAATTCCAGGTTACACTATCGATATAGCGGCTAGTTTTCCGGGGGGTAAGGTCTTCGGTGAAGCGTTTGAGTTTATAACAATTTGTAATGATATACACCGGCTTGACACTCTACTCTGTTATTCATACCGTGAATAAGGGTGCCTATTAACAATACTGTTCAGCGGATTTAATCCAGGAATAACTGGTTTGACTCTCCGATTCACTGGACAGGTGAAGCTATTGACATATCCGTTGGACCGTCAATGTGGGAGGTACCGTACTTTAACGGTTTTACTATCGATCTTCCAACTCATAATGAAATCAAGGATCACGCCAGTAAAATGTTTCCTAATTTGATCAGCTCAAAACGAAGCAATACAATCGATGAAGCGGGTGAGATTCGCGGAAGGTACGGGCTTTTGCAAAACGTTTAACTTTATAACAATTAGTAACATTGTCAAACGATTTGACGCTCTACCGTAATATTTAAACCGTGAATTAAGGTGTCCATTGTCAATACTATTCTGCCGATTTACTCCAGGAATTCGTGGCTTGACTCTAGGAATCACAGGATGGGTGAAGATATTGGACTCACACAGAATGAGGGATCGTTCTCGAAAGGTTTGACTGTCGTTTATTCCGTCCATACATGAAAATAAGGTGTCCGTCTGCTGAAATGTCTACTCGTTTGATTCCGTGAAAACTAAGATATACACTCGTTGCAGAGTGATAGATTCGCGGAGGGTAACGTATTGGTTAAAATGAATTACTTTCTTTAAATTGATAATGTTGTCCGGCGGTTTGACTCCATGTACGAATTACACGATCGAGTGCCAAGGCTTTAGAAAACATTACCACATTCCTTAAAGTCGAACGCCTAAGACAGTAGCTTCACCTATCATGTGATTCCGGGAGTCAAGCCAGGTATTCCGGGAGTAAATACACTGAACAGTATTGGCAATAGATACCTTAATTCATGGTTTGAATACAAAAGAACAGAGTCTAACCCTTGTCAAACGTTAGCGATGAGTATAATGTCAAACGAACTACCGAAGACCTTACCCTCCGCGAACCAAACTCGCAGTAACGAAAGTATAACATGATATTCAGCGGACGAATTATTATTCATTTTAGTGACAGTACCCTAATTTCTTGTATGAATAAATGAGATCGAGGGTCGAACCATTGCCGAGCGTTACCGTCATCCTTGTGAATCGAACGGCAGTGCCAATTGCTTCACCTATCCCATGTTTCAAAGTGTCAAACCATGTATGCCGGGTGTAAATCCGCGGAAGAGTGTTGGCAATATGCACCTTAATACACCGTTTGAATATTAAAGCTGAATATCAAACCGTTGTAGAATGTTTCCTATTGGTATAACAGTCAATCATTTTACCGATAGTCCTACCTTCGGAGACGCTAACGCACCGTATTAAGAGTACATCATTGCGAACAGAGAAAGACACTAGACTCCATTTCAGCGACGTGCACCATAACTTCATTTATGAATTAAAAGACCGAGGGTCAACCATTCGCGAACGTTGCTACCATCTGCGAGAGACGAACAGCTACAACAGTAGCTTCACCTATCCTGTGATTCTGAGAGTCAAATTCGGTCATCCGTGAGTAAATCCCCTGATCAGAATTGACAATGCACACCATAATCCCCGGTATGAATATTAGAGAACAGAGTCAAACCGCCTGAGGACGCTACGAATTGGTATAACATCATTCTCACTACCGGATACCTCACCTTTCCTGAACATATCCCGCTGTATTGTGGGTAGAATTTCGTGTTCAGAGAAATGAATGAGTATACATTTTGGTCGCGGGCACCTTAAGTTCATCTATGAATAGGATGGGCGATTGTCATACCTTCCGGGAACGTTTCCACGTTCGTTGATTGTCGAACGCCTAAGCCAATTGCTACTCATATCCTGGGATTCCCAGAGACAGACCAGGACCTCCGGGAGTAATTGGCGTGTTAATTATTGGCAATATACACCTTAATTCACGGTTTGAATATTAACGATGAGCGCCAAACCGTTTTATATCGATTACTAATTGGTATAAAGTACACGTTTCACCCAAGGCCATACCTTCCGAAATCTCACCCGCTTCATCGAGAGTATAACTACGTGTGCATAGAACGAAATTAGTATTGATTTCAGTGACGGGCACCTTAACATCATCTATGAATCGGAAGATGAATGGCTAAACCGTTCGAGAACGTTAGCTCGTTCTTTGTGTGTCGAACGTCTAAGTCAATGGCTTCACCTGTCCTATGATCCCGAGAGTCAAACCTGGCATTCCGGGAGTAATTTCGATGTACATTGTTGGCATCATACACCCTATTTCACGGGATAAATATTAAACTTCAGAGTCAAACCATTGTAGAATGCTACC
>NW_027471447.1:0-25126 GCF_051020765.1 Lasioglossum baleicum
GTTGCGCCAATTCCGCTCGACGTCGAATAGAATTCGTCGTCGCTGTTCCTCCCTGCCTCTCTCTTGATCTCGTTAACACCGAGAGACGTCTCCTCTCGATCCGTCGTCGAGCCGACGTGCTCTTTCTTTTTCGGAAGCTTCCACCAGGCCGCTTGCACCACGTGAACCCGAGAATCGTCGATCGACGATACCCCGAGACGAGACCGAAGGAAGAAAGCGACCCCTCGGCTTCGCGCGAAAATAAGAGAAGCAAAGCGATTCGATATCTACCGCAGGAATTCTCGCGAGTCACTCGTAACGAGTTCTCTCTCCGCGGGTATACCTCCATTAAACGCGAAATTCCGTTCCGTGATTCTCTCTCCCTGCCCCCCTCTCGCTCTTTCTCGTCTCTTTCCTCGCGAGCAAGTTAAATAAAACACGTGCATCCCCGACGCCATCTTGGATTCTTCGGCGACCCCTTGGATCATTGCAAAAATGCAGGACGCGCTCTGGCGTCTTCGACCTTTGATTTGCTCGACGATTTCCCACGAGTTCGGAGAACACGATCCAAAGATATGAACCGAGATCGACCTTCCTCTGCCTTATTACATATTTCCTCGATACGTAGTTGCACGCGCGGTGCTGCTCTCCTCTCTGCTACACGCGTGTTTACCCACGTACGTGTGGCCGCGCGCGCCGGCGGAGGCGCGTACACGAAGAAGCTGCACGATAAAGACCGCGCGCGGTCTATTTGTTTGCCCGGCGACGCGACAACGCGACGGGGAGAAAAAGACGCGCGGAGGAAGGGTAAAAATGAGAAACAACAAAGGAGCAACGGAGGGGAAAGGTAACGGGAGGAATCCGTGGACTCGGCCAGAGAGACTGTGGCACACAGGTACGCGATGTCTTTGGTAATTTGTTTCGAGGAGTAAAGATCATTAATCTGCTTTCGGTAGATCATCAATAGCGCGAAAGATAACAGCGATGCAACGGTGTATCGGTAATGGGAGCCCTCAATAACCTCTGCGACCCTAAAATCTCGCTCTTCCTCCACCGTCCTTTCCCACACTACGCAGAAACCGAGCTGCCAGGACCTTCTCCTCGCCACCACCACCACCGCCACCACCTTCCCCGCCTCCTCCGGATACCTTCTCCTTTTTCTTTTGTCCTCCAGATCCCTTTATATCTCTCTTTTCTCTCTTTTCCACGTTCGCGCGGGTGCTATACACAGCTTTTACTTTAGGAGAAGCTCGTCGACTAATTTGTACCCGCAGATAACCACAGACCCACCGAGAATCTTGCACCCGTCCGTGACATCCTTCCAGACTTCGAGAGACCTCGGGAACCCTCGGCAAAAAAATTGACCACTCCGACTGGCCGCGAGCAAATAAACTATTCCCTCGCGACGATTCCGTCTTTGCGACGATACGCGACGGACGTACACACCCTCGAGAGAGGACGCGGAACCGAACGCGATCCGGTGGAATATCGCCACCGCGCCCCTTTTTCATCTGGAAATTAATTAACACCGGGTAGCTCGTAACGCGCCACCATTAAGTAGAAGCTGTCGCTTAAGATAGCGCTTTAAGAGCTCTTCTTCCGAGATACGAATGGCGTTATCGCGACGATGCGAAAGGACACAGGACGAATGGGGGCTGGAAAAAGGGTAGGCAGTCGAAACGAGCGATACGCAGAGGCACGGGGATACGCGTACGTGTGTGTATACATAATATATATATATATACATACGCGTGTATAGATATATGTGTATATACGTGGCAGGAAAAAGACGAGGAGATATTATTCGGCTGGCTCTTTGAGAGCCTATCGCGTCTTTGACCTCGGCCTCGTAAAATGGTCTAAAGGAAAGCAGACGACGCGTGCTAGATGCAAACGCGTATCAAAGCAGCCGGTGCAACGAACCCGATCCCGCGGGGCTTATCGGTTGTACAACGGTTGTACGACGATTTTACGTTTCGGCTACTCGAAGCCAGGGTTCGATTAATCAACGATGAATCCAAAAGCGGCCGCGTTCGCGATCGGGAATTCGATAACGGAGGTTGAACACGTGGTAACAGTTGCGGAGAGCGAAACGAGGGATCGAAAGGAGATTGCGGCGTGCCATAAGCACGAGGAATGTCTTCGGCTAAATTCCCTGGACGCGGAATCACTCAAAGCGATCGAACGCGCGCGACGACTTTCACGAAAAACCGGCCATATCCGCGGATCGAACGGAACCTTCCCGGCAAGGGGACAAGTTTAATTGGTAAATTTCTGATGATTCGCAGCGCGACCTGCTTAATGAGCAACTCCGTGGACGATTGGGTGAGCGGCAACGCCGTGGTCTGCAACGGTATTCCTGGGCTAACGAAGGAGCAACGCGAGCTATGCCACAGAAATCCCGACGTGACGGTGGCCGCGATCAAAGGCCTGCAAATGGCGATATCCGAGTGTCAGCATCAGTTCATGTGGCACAGGTGGAACTGTTCATCCCTCACGCCCAGCAGCAGGACCCAGCAGAGCAGCGTTCTCCTCCAGAGAGGTAAGAAACCGCGGCGACGATGACGACGACGACGACGACGACAACGACGACCTAGAAAAGAGAAAAGGAAAAGACGGAGAAAGAATTGAAAGGGAACCGTGGGGGGACAAGGTGAAATCTTTTACGACGTCGTTGACGTCGACGAACCGGCGTAGGCGAGAGACCGTGTGCTTCCTTAAATCAGAATATACGGTGTGTGTGCCTCAGTTGCGACCAGCTCCGAGAACCTGTCCAAATCCACGGGCGGGAGCAGGAGGAGAGACCGGGAGAGGCCGGGCGAGACGAGAAGAAAAGAGATTGCCCCCTCGACTGTCCTATTCCAGTGTGACATATAAATTCGTCGTGGCGCGTACGTGCGTCGAAAGAGGAAACATATATCGTGTCGGAGGAGTGCGCGAGAGCGCGACATCGAGCGCACCTGACCTGAAAGCTTAACATCGTCCGCAGCCACGATCTCGGTGCCCGCCACGTCTGTCTTCTCGTTATCTCTCTCCGTGGATCGGTACACCTTTTTTTGCTCACCGGCCAACAGGAGGTGTCGATTCCACGACTTTTTCCCGAGTTATTTCGGCTGCTCCGCTTCTTCCACGACGTCGGCTCGCGAATCGCGAATCGCGCGCGGTGTGGTCTCCGAGCGAAGGGTAAACCGCGAGCGCGGCCACTCGCTCCGCTCGTTGTCCGATTCGCCGATTATCCGCTCGAGGAGATTCGCTGGATCGCGGCTCGAGTTCGACTTGGAAGTCAGAGGGCAGCAGCTTCCGAGAAACGGACCGTACTTCACCATTACCAACGGTGCGAGGTTTTTAAGGACGACATCGGTGGCCAGGTGAGGGTCCGCGGTCGTTCGAGAAATCCACCGTGTCAAATTCGTGCTGGCTACGTATCTCGAGGAGAACGCGCGTCGTTAAATCTCTCGGACACGGTCCTCTCGTTGCTCCTTCTTCCATTCTCTTGCCTCCAGGTCGCTCCGTTACCTTTCCCTCTCTCTCTCTCTCTCTCTCTCCCCCCCCCCCCCCTCGCCTCTCCCGCGCCCTGTCCTTCGCCACGTCTCACTTTTGCCACGTATTCGTTAAACCCCGGCAAAACGACTTAATGTATTATGAAATGTACACGAAACGGTCCTGCTGCTCTTTCTCTTCTTCTGGCTCGGCCCCACGGGCCCAGAGGGCCCACACAAGGCGACCTACTAGCAGCCCCGCGCGGTACTCGTCGCTCGTGCGTATTCCACGGGAAGGAACAGCCGCGGTGTTTACGATGGTAAATACAGGGAGGAGACTGGCCCCCGGGAGAGGAGAGAACTGGGCCTCTCTGCGAATTCCGGCATCTCCGATCGCCGGTGACGTTGAACGCGAAATCGCGTAACCGGACACCGCGCGATCTAGGCGACCGAGAGATAGGGATCGGGCCGGGAGAACGGCCGGGGACGATACCGGAGTCAAAGTTCGTCACCGAAGGGTTAAGAGAAGCGTTAAAGCGGTTCCGACGCGAGAGGGAAAAGAAGAAGGCACACGCTCCCGTAAACATTACCGAGCGCGTACCCGCTACGCTATCTATTGAGTTATCTAAACAGTGATTTGGGCTTGACATAGGGTAGCAGGGTAAGGCCTGTGCGCCATCCGTCACCGCGTGCCTGCGTCAAGAGCCGAAGAGTAAAGAGGCAGCCTGGCCCTCCGTTGTGCACCTCAGCCTCGTTCTCTTCTTCCTTCCACCTCGGCTTCTCCACTGTCCGACAGAAGAGACGTACAACTCCCCGTGGAGGATTTATTACGAGTCCCCTGTGCTCCTCTTACCACCGAGCAGCAGCAGCAGCAGCAGCAGCAGCAGCACCAGCACCAGCACCAGCACCAGCAGCAGCAGAAGCAGAAGCAGCAACAGCGAACGGCAGTTACAGTAGCTGGTGCAGCCCTCCAACGGTTATCTGCATTATAAAACAGTTGCTGCCAATAGCCGTATAAAGCGCGAGCTTTCAGCCACCCCTCCCACCGTCAGCCCATATAAAGAGCTGTTTTCGTTCTCTTTCGACTGGAAAGCCGGTCCTTGCCGGACCAAGAAGGTTATCATCCTCCGAAACCGAGCGCACGCGATATCCGCCGCGAGCGGACGCGCTGAAACACGCGCGAGCAGCCACGAGACGGGTGGAACCCCTCGATCGTTCTTCGTCGTCGACGTTTCTATCGGACCGACGATCTCCAAAAAATCCTCCTCCTCCTGCTGCTGCTGCTGCTTCTGCTGCTGCTGCTGCTTCTACTGCTCTTGCTCGATACCTCGGGGCGAGTGTCGACTGTTTAACGTCGCGCCGGGTTTCGTACGGTCGACGAAGGGCGACGTAATCGAGCACCGGCTGTCTTCGATCTCGTTCACCGAAACGGATCCGTCCTGTCGCTCGATCGTCCACGGATCCGTCGCGTCCGTTCCAGGACGATGGCCGTGAGTAAAAGGAGACATTCGGAGAGAAGCTCGGTGGAACGAAATCGCGATCCGAGTTTCACGGACATGGCGCTCGGGGATCGATCCGGCGATTGGAATGGACGCGACGAGAGCGGAGAAATTAGAGGGAACCGGTGAAAATGGCGCGGATAGAGGCGCAGTTTGTTGGCCGGGCCTTGACGCGAGTCGCGTTCGGAACGTGGTCTCGAAACGGAAGGAACAAAAGGGCTGCTTGTCGAAGGGGGACGACGTAACGACAGCGCAGTGGCTCATCGGGTGTCGAGAACGAATACCACAAATCCTTTCGAATGTGCCTTTAGCGCGTCTCCCCGGTATCTCGCTCTCATGAATACTGCAAATACCGCCCGGTATTCGTGGATTGGAGTAGCTCTTTCGTGGCCCGGGAGGAGGGGTAGAGTAATGTGTGGGCATTGTCGAACAGTGGAGGAGAAAGGGACAGTTTCGACCGCGTATTCCGTGCCCGCCGGCAGTCGTGTGTCGTATCGTTTGTAAGTTGACAGCCACCATTGCGGTTTGACGATCGGCCATCCGTCAATCCGACTCCAGCGACGCTTCGGAGACGAGAGGCCTTGGAGGTAGCGAAGAAAAAGTGCGTTTGACGTCGCATTACTTATCGAACTGGTCCAACCTAAACCTTTTATTCCTCGATCGGCGAATTTCCAAATTCTACCCGCGCGGGGACCGCGAGGCGGAATCCAGAGGACTCGGGCCACGCGTTCGCCGCATCTCCGCGTTCCACCTCTCGGCCTGGTCTGCTTCTCCGCGGCGTCTCGCTCTCGGCTGGAGATCGCGGCGGACGATTACGCGATCCTCGGACAGAGTCGCGAGAGACGAGGAGAGGAGAGAGAGGAGCGTAAAACGGGCGTAAAACGGCGGGATGGCCGGGATGGACAGAGTTTGGCATTGCGTCTTCGGGAACCCCAGCGTGAGATCGCTTATACATGCAGTCAATGAATGCCCGCCGGCCGCCGCTGCTGATGGCCACGCTTTGTTTTGACGGACGGCTGAATAATCTACCTCTGAACTTCGTCTGATGGCTGTCTGTCGGCCGATCCGTCCAACGATCCGTCGAACTCGCTACCGAAGCTCCTTCTACGGAAGCTCGGCTCCACGGTGTCCCGCTGCTTCGCGTTCTCCTCGCTCACGGTGGAAGCGACCAACGCGATCGCCGCTGTCGCGTTGCGTACGTTACACTGGTCCGCGGAGAGGAGGCCGGCGTCACCGTGGACGAGCAGCAATTTGCTAACCGGTCCGCGTGTCTCGCGATCGTGCAACCCCTCTTCGCTACCTACCACCCGTTTACTTCGAGGACACTGGTTGGTGTTGCAGGTTACAGGGAGACCGCGTTCGCGTTCGCGATTTCCGCAGCCGGGGTGGCGCACAGCGTGGCCCGCGCGTGCAGCATGGGACGATTGCTCTCCTGCGGATGCGACCCGTCCAGCTACAAGGGTAAGCCGCCTGCCAAGGCCAGGGGCACCCAATGGAAGTGGGGCGGCTGCTCTCACAACCTCGACTACGGCATGGAGTTCTCGAGACAGTTCCTAGATATGCGCGAGAGGGTCGGGGATATACAGTCGACGGTCAATCTCCACAACAATCAAGCTGGCCGCTTGGTAAGCCGTTTGATTAATCTTCCCTTTCATTCTCTTTCTCTCTCTCTCTCTCTCATTCCTTCTCCAGAGTCTTCCTCTCCTCGCGATAAATATTTCATTCCGTGACAATATACTTCTTCTCCCGGTATTTTTCTTCGTTCCATCAGGTTCCGCTGATTCCTCGCGTTTTAACGGTGATTCCTGCATGCCGGTGCTAGAGCAACGCGAAAAGAAAAAAAGAAAGGAAGGAAGGAAGGGAGGAAGGGAGGGCAGGGAGAGGGGGAGAGAAAAAGAAAGCGAGGAATAGGGGTGGAGAGGAGTAGGAGTAGAGCCGAGTCCGTTCCTCTCCACGGCGCGCCTCTCCACGCTCGGTCTCGCCTCGACGTTATTAAGACGAAGCCCGGGGCTGGACCACCCAGTCGTAGACTCATTAACTGTTTTGTACGCGACACCTCTTTGTTTAAAAGAAATTGCCCCCTTTCTCTTCAGCCGCTGTTCATGCGACTCTTGACCACTCGGCGCACTCGCTGCGCCGAACCGCGTTCGTAACCGTTCGTCGACAGCCACCGTCTACCACTTTCCCCTCCGACCCTTCCTTTTCTTCTTCCATCTCGCGGCCGCTTCTCCGTTTAATTCGCCACCACCCTCTTCTTCCTCTTCTCGTCGCGATCGCACCACCACCACCACCATCAACCACCATCGTGACAGATCGGTTGGCCGTTTCAGGCGGTGGCCAGCAACATGCAAGTGCGCTGCAAATGCCACGGTATGTCTGGTTCCTGCGAGCTGAAGACCTGTTGGAAAGTGGCCCCAGACTTCCGAATAGTCGGGAAAACGCTGAAGGATCGATTCCGGAACGCCGTGCTAGTCGCGCAGAGCAACCTGGGCAGCGTGACGCCGTTGACCAGAGTGAGAGGATCGCGAAGGAGAAGGCCGGACCGTCAGAGGCAGAGGAAGCATCGCGGAGGATCGGGAGGCGGAGGCGGCGGAGGATCAGGCGGCGGCGGTCGGAAGAGGAGGCCACGGGATCTCGCGAAACAGCTATTTTACTACCAAAAGTCGCCCAACTTCTGCGAGAGGGATCAGACCGCGGACATCCCGGGGACCGCCGGTCGGAGGTGCAACAAGACCAGCTCCGGCGGAGACGGTTGCGGCAGCCTCTGCTGCGGCAGAGGTTACAACGTCGTCAGACAGCGGCGCGTCGAGAGGTGCAGGTGTAAGTTTCATTGGTGTTGCTACGTGCAATGTCAGAACTGTACCGTCGAAGAGTGGATCACGGTTTGCAAGTGAAGGGAGTAGCCGATGGACGATGCAGCGACAGATCCGGTCGGTTTTTCACTGAGATTCGCGCGAAAATTCCCGACTATGCCGTTGTACGAGTCGGCAACCTCGTTGTCTCGTCGTCGAGACTCGGCTGATCTTCCGCGAGTACGACTGACGACGAGCGGGTTCGAACGGCGAGAGGCGCGATTTAAATTAGAAAACGGCCACCGCGCGAAGATCAGCCGAGCCGACGTCGACTCGTCTCCGTACTTTTTATTCGCGCTTAGTACACTTCCGAGACTCGTCGCCCCGACGCCGGTAATTACGCCGCGGAGCGTAACGCGACATAATTGTTCTTAATCGCGCGAGTTACGTAATTTAATTGGTAGATTAAGCGGGCCAATAATTTATTTATAACGTTGCATCTATTTAATTAGTAGATAATTTGAATATCCACAGCAACTGTAACACCTCCGCCACAGTATTATTAGACGAAGCAATGTGCGTGTGTAAGATTCGGAATGGGTGCGATTGTATACAATTTAATAATGCGCGTACAATAAAGAGTTCCTTTGACCGAGGATTGGCCTATTTCTTCCCCCCTTATGGCCGCGGCTCGGATCGCGACGGAATCGCGCCTCGATAGGCGGCCGATTACAAACGGTTCCCTTACACAGAAATCGCTCGAAAGCGTAACTCTTTCGGACAGATTTACAGATGACCGAAGCCTTTCCGATACTTTTATTCCTTCCACCGATAGATTCGTTCGACCTTCTTTTCCATCGATCGAACGATAAATTGTCCCATGTTAAAACCTTGGAAAAATCTGTGCCAATCCCACTTACATGCCACGCGAAAATACCATTTCAACGGTATTGCGAAACGTCGCGAGCGTATGACTCGCGCGATATCGTTTACCTCGCGTTTCACCTCTCGTTTCACCTCTCGCTTTCCATCCGCCTCCGACCTCCGTCACTTTTCTCCGTTTCCATCGCGTTTCCACCGCGATTATTCTTCGCGACAGAGAGCGTCGAGTTTCGCGAGCTCGACCGTTCGAGTAAACTCGCTGAAAGCCCCAGGAATTCACCGATGGCAAATTAGGTGACTCGAGACTATACCGGGTGACCAGGATTCCGATTAGATTAGCACCGAAATCGGACGAGGACTTTCCTAATCGCGTTTCCCGTCGGTCGCTGCTCGCTCCGACGTCGATAGAGGATAATCCAAAGCGTTACCATTCAATTTTCAAACAATCTCCGCGCGCACGGCTTCGACGTCTCTCCCTCGACAGTCTCTCTCTCTCTCTCTCTCTCTCTCTCTCGAGTCCGATGCTTGCGATTTTCTCGGTAATCCGCTTGCCTTCCGCGGGATTCCGCGCAGTTCCGCCGCTATTTTTCCGTTTCGGCGGGAAATCGACGCCGAACGCGGTAAGAAAAACCGCGAGGAGACGCTCTGGATCGCGACGTCGCGTCGCGTATTCGCATTAACCGCGGCTCCCTTTGACAACTATGCCAGTCAGGACGACCCTGAAGAAGCCGGGATAAAGCGCATTAATTTATCGCGCGACCCTCGCTGCTAGATCTTTTTCAAGGCGCATCGATCCAGCCAACGAGATTAGAAGCGGGAAAACGTCGCGGCACTTTTTTTCCACCGATAAATACCACAATGCCGAGAGACAATTATTCTCGCGTGCCCTTGCACTTCGCGATTCGCGCCGCGTTCGCCGATAATCCGCGAGGCTGGTACATCCTCCGAGCCGATCGAAACGCGAACGGACGTCGCGTCGCGAAAGCTCTCTTCTCGAGCGACGAGGAAGAACGGGGAAATTTATCGAAAAATTCGCGCTCGAAGGGAGAAGAGGGAGAAAGGAGGCAGGCGTGCTCGAAAGGAACGAGTGGCGAGGAAGAAGCGAAGAGAAGAGAAGAGAAGACTCATCTACATACGTCGAGAGAAGGAGAAAGAGTCGGGGCTGGACGACGATCTCGGGAACGAAATCAATGAGCTAACAGGCTTGCGAGTTAGCAGTTAGTTAATTAAGTCGGCGTTATTGGATCATGGAAGCCAAGCACCCCTCCCCGGCGGCACCCCCTCGACGCAATCGTGACTGCCGCCCTGCACGAGCGTCGTAGAGCTCGGCTCTTACTCCGGCACACGAGCATTGCGAACATTGCGAGGGTGGACGCCGCAGGGCCTGCACAACCTGCCAGACGTTTTAATTAGAGGTGAGTTTCATCGCGAGCCACGCTAAGAGCACCCCCCGTTACTTGTCCCTTACGAGTAAGTGTTTTGCACCTTCCGTGAAAACCCTTCGTTTCGCCCGTCGCTTCGCCCGTCGCTTCGCCCGTCGCTTCGCTCGTCGCTTCGCCCGTCGCTGGATCTTCCAAACTCCTCGTCCGCTCGAGGCAAACCGACCACGAGAATGACCAACCACGTCCCACCCATTCTCCTCCGCGAAAACCATCCTTTCCGCGATTTCGCCTCGCTTTCGCCAACACCGATCCGCGACTAGACGCCAATCCGATTCGACCAGTGGAATTCCACGATATTTATCCGGATCGTGGCCTCGAGCTCCGTCTCTGCTGCTCCTCGAGAGAGGAGCTCTCGGGATGCCAGAAGATCGCGAGCTTCCCTTGCCGGGACACCCTTTATCGTTTTCGGATCGCGCGAATAATGCCGTAATTAACGAGTCTCGCAGCACGCTTCGGCACAGAGGGGAAAAGAGGATGTTCGCGGAGAGTGTCGGCGAGGGCAACGGCGAGCAAGAGGAGGAAGAGGAGAGAAGCAGGAGGCGGAGGAAGAACGGAAAAAGGGAACGAGGTGTATATGCGAGGTGCTTTACGTTCCACGGTGCGCGACTGGAAGGTGCCGGAACATGTGTTTCAGGATGTTTTGCCAAGACGCCGGGAAAAAGAGAGAAGCGCGTAAATACGGAGAGAGAGAGAGAGAGAGAGAGAGAGAGAGAGAGAGGAGGAGGAGGAGGAGGAGGTGGAGGAGGGAGACGAGTCGCGAGCCCGGGGAAGAGCCGAGGAAGAGCCGAGGAAGAGCCGGGGAAGAGAGTCTTGGTTCGTCTCGTAGCCGCGCGGCTAGCACGGAGGTAAATCCAGGCAGGTGTCGTCTCGAGCCAACTTCGGCCGAGCAAGAATGACGAAGACGGACACGCGGTAGTCGGGCCGACGTATCGGTATTTCCAACGAGAGAACGAGAAGAGGCGAGCGCAGGGGGGAGCGGAGAAAAAAAAAGGAAGAAACGACACGAGGTACACGGTGGTAAGACAAGAGCGAAAGAAAGGGAAGAGAGGGAATAGCAAGCGCGAGCCGCGAGCTCGGAGAAGAATATAGCGGAAAGTTAAATGTTGCATGAGCTTCGAGGAAGAAGAACAGCGGCGAGATTCTCGGTATCGATTAACCCCCTGACGGAAATAACGTACGACCGGGAACGAACGAGCGATTTTTCGATCCTCGCGCTCGATCGCGAGAACAGCGACACCTCCGCCTCGGAATCCCAAAGAGGTGGACGCGTTATCTGCCGAAAGGATCGATCTCGGAGAATCTGTAAAAGGTAGCGGAGAGAAAAAGAGCCTGAAAGGCGGAGAGAAAGAGAGGATCGGTGGGCAAGAAGCGGAAGCCTCGTGCCTGACGGTGAAGACCGCGCGCGTCGTCTTCCACCGCGACGTCCTCTCCTCGATATCCGTCGCGGGCACCGATACGCGCCGGTTTTTCCCAGCCAAGGCGGCGCGACGCGACGCCGCACCGCGCCGCGCGATACGCCCCAACCAAGCCAGAGAGACGGTCGATTTGCGTCTATACTAGTTTTTCCGCGTAACGCAGCGACGAGAGGCGCGTCGCGTCGCGTTTAAAGGTACGAGACGAGACGGAGGAGCAGAAAAGCGAGAGAACGAGCCACTTGTCACCAGTTTACCGTGCTTTCCGGCGAAAGGAGTGTCGAACCCTTTTCAACCGGTCCGAACCGGTCGGCTGCCGATCGTTTTCGGCTTCTGCGCCTCTTTTTCTTCCTCTTCTTCTTCTTCTTCCACCGCCACTACCGGCGTCGCTGCTTCTTCCCAGGGATTCGCGGTGCTAACATTCCGGCGCTATAGCAGGGGACCTTCCTCGGACCAACCGATATCAACTTTCCCACACGGATCTCCTCCGATTCGGTCTCGTCGCACGGAGCAAAGCGAGATCCCGCGTCCGGAGTTTCCACCGATTTTCCCTTCGGATTCCGTTCGATTCCGATGGATCGGAGCGGATCGAAGCGGATCGGAGCAGATCGGAGCGAGGGGTCCGCGGCCGCGAGCCAAACTTTCCCACAACGAGCGTTTCGTCGCCCCCACTCGGCCCGTTCCCTTTTAAAGAGCGCGAGCCCTGCACGGGTTCGCGATCGGCCACGGCCGACGAGGGAGAGAAGAAAAGAGAGAGGACGTGACTCGCGCGCATCGCGGCCCACCGCGAGAACCGAGCCGAAGGCAAACAGAGAGAGAGAGAGGGAGAGAGAGTGGACCGAGTGGCACGGAAAGCTTTTTCTGAAATCACGGGACGACCCGTCCTTACCTCGCTACCCTTCTCCCTTTCTTCTCGTTCGTCTTCTCGCGACGCGCAGTCGGGCATCAATAATTTAACGCCCTGTCGTACCGATAAACCTGCACACCGCTGGACGGGCAACAACGAGGAAAAGGAAGAAGCCGAAGCGGAGGAGGAGAGCGAGGGACAAGGCGCGCTCTCGGTTCGCGAGACCACTCGGAGAAAACTCCGAGGGAGAGAGAGAGAGAGAGGAGAACACAGCGTCGTATCGCATACGAGCAGAAGAGAACCATCGTGTGGACATCGTGGATCAACCCGAGTTTCTTACGTCCGTTCGTTCACATATAGTCAGTGACGCGTCGCCCTCTCGCTCCCGCCTTCGCTACCTTCCCCTTTCTCCCTTTCCCTTTCCCTCTTCGATTACAAGCGGCAAGAAGCGGCAAGAAGCAGCATTACACGAGACACGCCGCGCCGACAAATCGACGGATTATGCCGGACGAGCGCCGACCCACCGGGAATAAATGAATTGGCTAACGACGCGAATCCTCTCGTTACTCGAACCCCGTCCCACGCCTCTCTCCGCTCCGCTCCGCTCCGCTTCTCTCCGCTCCTCTCCGCTGCGAGTTTTCTCGCGGCTGGCCGGGAGAGACCGCGGAGAGATCTAGGCGATTCGCGGCGCGATGGCGCGCCATCGATGGCGCGAGCCGAGAGAAAGCCCTCGGACGATCCTCTTGCTCGGCCGATCGCGGACACCGGGTCAAACGCGACCGACGTCGAGACGCTAAACTGCGCTAGTTACCGCGACCACTCACTCGGCTAATGAATTCGACCGGAGGATTACGCCGCTGTGACTAACGATCCGGTAACCTCGAGATATTTCAGTTTCGTGTCAACGAAGCTTATCAACTGCCCACGCGATAATGCATCGGTATACCATCGGGCAGAAACAACGGAGGTCCATCCGGCCGATCGATCGTGTCTTTGGTAAAGCCGCTAACCGAGCCACTCGTAACTCACGGACTCGGCTAGCCCATTAAATACTCTTACGCAATCCGTAGGATCCGATAAATGGGATGTGCATTACCCTGCAACGTTTCCGCAGCCCTACAAGTACCGACGGGGATGTAAACGGCGAAGGAAAAGCTGCGAAGCTCCGATGTTTGCCAATCAATCCGACTCATCCGAGATGAAATTCCTTTCTGTCGCTGCGTCATCGTCGTCGTCGTCGTCGCCACGCGATCACGTCGCGGTATCGTCGCGGTAAAGTCGCCGAAAAATCGCGGAAATCCTGTTGGTTTAACTCGGCGCGTTAGGGGTGGACGAAAGGTACGGAAAACCCGCAAGTTCCGTCGTACGTTGCCTCTCGTGGTTACCCAGCGGACAACGAATCGGTACAACTGTAACGACTTGGCGCTCGGGAGTAAAAGAGAAAGAGAGAGACAGAGAGAAAGAGAGGCGTAACAGACGGGAGAAAATAACGTTGCGAATCGGAGGGAGAGTAGAGGCGAGATCGAGGGAGGAACGCGATGATTTCCGATGGCGAGCCGAACGCGCGATATCTTTCGAATTCCTGGCGCAGCTTTAGCCTTACTCCCTCGTGGAAGCTTTCAGGAAGCGAGCTACTAATTAGCGATTACCACTCGTTCACGCGGCACTCGAGAAAGAATATAATTAGCACTCACCTTTGTGCCGATGCGCCGTGAAGCCCTCGACCGGCCGAACCTGGCCTCTCGTAAAAAATCCGTAGAGCGTTCTCTTCGAAGAGTCATTCTCGACCTTCTCGTCGTTCGAACAGATGGAAAGAGGCACCACCGCGGTCCTGCTTTCCCGTGAGTGTGAAGAGGTACGCGACCACCTCTTCCTGTGCCGCTGCATCGACGAGCACTCTATCGTGGAAACGAGAACAAAATTAATGAACTTTTTGTCGTTGCGGTTTCCCTCCGATGCGCCTAGCAGAGGCTTTCGCTCCACGCAACTCGATCGGAACCGTTTAAATTTTATTCCTTCCTTTTCCCTCACTTTCATCCTCTCTTTCCTCCTCCCATCCGCGGATTTCCATCGCGTCCACAGCGCGGCGGAATCGTTTCTTTTCCTCTCGATGCCGATCGATCCCGCGATTGTTCCACCCGCTGCTCGAAAAGGCGCAACATTTTCCTCTCGTTCGCTTTCATCCGTTTAAACGAGCCCGGTTCTTCACGATTTCGTTCTCTCTGTTCCCCTGTTTCTCGTTTCACCGTGTTTCAGCCAACGACGCGAGGAACGGCCGAGGAGGATGAGCGATTACGGGTACGAGAGGAGAGGCGGGAGGGAGCAGCAGCGGAGGCGAGGCGGAAACAGAGGTGACGAGGAAGATTTCGAGGAAACGGGAAGGAACACCATGCAGCGTTTGGACAGCATACAAGACCCTGGGAAACGTTATCTGCTGAGGGAGTGCATAGGCTCCGGCGTGTGCGGGGACGTTTTCGAGGCCATCGATCAGCAAGCCGGTACAGTCTCGCGGCACGCGGTTCGATACGCCTTCTAAACACCGATACTTGAAGCGTGGTACGTTCGCAGGAAACAAGAGGGTGGCGGTGAAGGTGCAGAAGCTCACCCCCGAGTCGCAGTCGCTGATCGTGGAGGAGTACAAGGTGCTCCGGGATCTCGCCACGCACCCGAATCTCCCGGACTTTTACGGGATCTACCGGAGGAGGTCCGGCAAGAAGACCGAGTACGATCAAATATGGTTCGTGATGGAGGTAAGAATAGAAGGATCTTTGCCCGCAGGTGCCTCTCGCGACCGCGGTGTTATCGCGTTCGACGTAGGTGTTGTTTGCCTGGAGAACGTTTATATCGCGTCCGAGCATCGATTCCGAGACACACCCGTAACTCCTCTAACATCGTAATTCTTCTGGGAAAGAAACGTAAAGGGACGAGACAGAGAAGGAAAGGATAGAAAAGGAAAGGAAAGGGAAGGAAAGGAGAGAAAAGGAAAGAAAAGTACGGAGACCGGGAACAGACACGGGAGAAGAAGAGCGAGGGTGGGGCCCGGGCGGTCGGGTGGGTGAGGAGGAAGAGAGAAAGAAAAAAAATGGAAAAAAGAAGAAAAAGGGAAAAAAGGAAAAGAACGGAAGGCAACGGCGATGGAAGAGTTGCTGTACTCGTACCCATGCCAGGACCCGGAGGCAATTTCAAGCATTTGAGACGGTCGAATACACGGATAATTTACGACACGCGCGGCCATTAAACAATCATTAAACTCGTTCGTGTACGCAGGTGAGCCCTGGCACGTCGCGGCCCTAATTTACGGGTGGACCTCCTCGGTGCGCCCGAAATATTATTACTTATCTCGAGCAAAGCGTCGATATTCGATTTAACGCATACGCGTGCACGTTCAACCTTTCGTGCTCCCTAAATACCAACGACGTTCCTCCGTCTCTCTTCCCATCCCTTCTTCCTTCGTCGCGATCTCTCTGCGCCGCGTTGCACTCGCCGATGCTCCTGCGTCCGAGCGAAATCTCTAATAGAGCGATGTCGCGAATCGCCCGTTCTCGACTAACCCCGCGTACCTGCGCCAACACCGGCAACACGGGCAAAGAAACAGGTGTATACGATAGGCGACGAAGAAAATAACGAGGATTTTGCGATAGAATCGGCACCGGCAAAAAGCTCGGTAAACGTTCTCAGAGGGAAGACCAGAGAGAGCAGTTGGAAAAGAGGAGAACGACACGCAACGACAATGTGGCAAAGATTTATCGCCGATGGTATTTCATATGGTATCACGGGCAGGTTTTACGGGCACGTATACAAACGGTAGACGAACTTTTCGTGCGGCCCTCGATGCGCTTTCGCCGGAAAGAATGCATCGACCGCGTGCATCGCGTGCTTGCCCGGTCCGCTTAAAGCTCGTACCGTACGACTAAATGCCTTCCCGTCCAGATTCATCGCGGCCACCGCGCCCCTTATGCGGATAAATTTACCGAGACGTGATTCAAATTTAATCGCAGCTTTCGTCCGAGCTTTCGGGATAAATCCGGGATCCGCGAGCGAGCCGCGAGCGGAGGAACCGCGACGCGCGGCTACTAGATATCGCGATCCCGCCGGCAATTACGCGTAATCTCGGGGAGAATTAAGCACCATCTCGGCTAGTACGATTTAAATCGCTTCCGCAATTCCGCGACCTACGAAACGGCGACGCAAATCGAAGATTGCTTTCCGTAAACTAACGATTACGATATAACTCGAGGAACAAGTACGCCGGAGTGACTCACCGGTGTATCTTAATGCCGCTTTTACGATCGCGCTACTTTCGGCTACCCATGCGAATGGAAAGCTACCACGCTATGGTGTTCTATCGTGGCTGTAGCGCGCGAGTGGCACGGTTAATTCGCATCTCGCGAGAGAAAACACGAGGACGAGGATGAATGATCGTTGCTATCGCGTGGTTCGCAGCTCTGCGAGGGTGGCACCGTGATGGACCTCGTGCACGGGTTGCTGGCCATGAACAAGAAGCTGCGCGAGGAACACATCGGCTTCATCCTGAAGGAAGTGATCCAGGTAAGTCTCGCGAAACTTACGAAGCGATTCGGCTGATCGCGATCTCGCGGTACCTCCCGCGAGCAAAGTTCACCGTTGCGATTTTAGAAAGCGTTTAGAGGAGGAGCGGAGGAAGAAAGGAAACGAGCGGAAGGAGCCGGTTCGACCTCTGCGCGACCCGGTCTCGCGCCACGGGCTAATTCGCCAGTGAGCGCCAACGTTCCCGCGAGTACTCGCGTTTAGGTAAATCGCTGGTGGATAGGAAAGACGGCGAAAGACGCGCGTCAATGGGTCGCGTTCTACGGCGTATAAATTACAAATAAGACAGGCGAGATAGCTGGCTAATTAACCTGCTCGGAAATGAAAGGCTGCCCGCTGGTTCGCGCACTCCAACCGAGTGGTGCATCCAACGGAGACCGCCACAACGCAAACACTTCCGTCCCGTTCTCCTCCGACGCGTACTCGCGCGTTGTTTCCTCCGTGTTAGAGCGAAAGACAATTCCGAAGAAGAAGAAGAAGAAGAAGAAGAAGAAGGTAGCCGCGGCAGAGGCGTAAGAACCCGAAGGATCAGCCGAGGGATAAACCGAGAGTCGCGACACGGACGAATCGAGAACGTTTCCCGCCTGGAGCTGTGTAATTTTAGCAGGGATAGAATTCGCTCGGTCACAATGGGATAATGCCACGTAATTCCGCTCTCTTTCCTCGCGGAATATAATTTCGCTTAATATCGTAGGAGACGTTTCTCCGACTCGGTGCGCGTTCTGCGGGCGTCGCGGTCCGCGGAACAACCGCGGAAACGAAACAAACACGAGGAAACGATTAGAAAAAAATACTGGACACACCGGAGTGGACGGGTGTCATTTACGCGTCAAACGTTGCAACCTGATCGGCGCCGAGGGTAAAACGCGCGTTTCCGTTTCGAATCGTGCGTCGTTTCCTTTCCGTTCGGTATACCCGATACGCGGTCGCGGTTCGCGGCTCGGTTTCCCTGCAAAAACACCGGGACCGCGTAAAATCGATGGGTTCTGCTAATTATCTTCGCCGTGAGAACTTCGTGAACCTGATCCCTCAAACCTCGACGAACTCGCGCGTGAATACTTCCTATCTTCGACGGTTCTCATCGATACCCTCCGCGTTTCATCCACCTGTCGGCTATTCTCTTTCGCTTCGCGAAGAAAACGTGTTAACCGAATCTCTGCCCTGCGTCTCGTACGTTCCACGAGAGAGCAAGAGAGAAAGAGAGAGAGAGAGAGAAAAGGAGAGAGAGAAAAATCATTTTCTTGAACCGTGAAACGTTCGATTTCCGATCGAACGCGATTATCCAGCAAGATCGAGGAATCGTTTTCGAAGTATATACACCGTACACGTGTAGGATTTCCTGCGTTCTTCGTTCTTCTCCTCCTCTTTGTCTCTCTCCGTTCGTCTTACCATCCTTTCTCGTAAAGTGCACGCAACCCCTTCTTCTTCTTCTTCTCCTCGGACGTCGCCTTCTTGTTCGCGTTGGTACGTGTTCCATGGGCCCAGTAGCGATTCGTCCACGGTCGCTCGTGCGGTAAATCAGGCCACGTTGACGTTTAATGCCGGCAAATTACACGCGAAATAAATGCTCACGAAGAACGAGGTACCGGTGTCTACTCTCTCGACGAAATCGCGCTTGCGAGCAGCGAAAAGAGAAGAAAGCCGAGCCGGAGATATTCGATCGCGCTTTGTCCGGCCCTCGTCTACGCGTTCTCTTTCGAATCTTAACGGGCTACCATGTTTCTCAGGCGCTGATTTATCTGCACGAGAACAACGTGATGCACCGTGACATTCGCGGCAGTAACATTTTGCTGACCAAAGAGGGAGAGGTGAAGCTGGTCGATTTCGGGCTGTCGAGAATGTGTCAAGGCGAGATGGGAAAGAGGTACACGTGCATAGGATCGCCGAGTTGGATGGCACCGGAAGTGGCGATGAGCAAAGGGGCCGGGTCCAGCGGCGGATACGGAAACAGAGCGGACGTCTGGGCGATCGGGATCACGGCGATCGAGCTGGCGGACGGGAAGCCGCCGTTCCAAGACATGCATCCCACCAGAGCCTTGTTCCAAATCGTTCGCAATCCTCCACCCAATCTCTACAGGCCGTCCAACTGGTCGCAAAATTTCAACGACTTCATCGCCGAGTACGTTTTCCTTCCTAACGAGCTCTTTCTCTCTCTCTCTCTCTCTCTCTCTCTCTCTCTCTCTCTCTCTCTCCTATCTTTCTCGTCGAGAAACCCCTTCGATACCGTTCTTCTTCTGTCGTTGCAGGTGCCTCGAGAAAAACCCCGAAAACAGGCCGTTCATGGCGGAAATAGCGGAGCATCCCTTCCTGGCGGATTTGCCTCAGAACGATTACTTGGTAAAAAAAAAAAAGAGGACCGCGAAACGAGGTGCGAATGTCGAATGAATGTCGCGATAACGAGAACGATGCTTGCAGCTAACTCAAGAGATCAAGGTGCTGATGATGGACGCGTGTGCGAAAGGTAAACAGGAGAGGAAGGCGGAAGTGATAGTCCGGAAAGGTTTCTTGAAGGTAACGTTCCCGAGTAGACCCCTCGTTGCGAATGTGAAAAAGTAGCGAACGCGCGGTAATTTCTCCCCGATTCAGGTTCATCCAACGGACCCTCTGGAACCTATGTTCATGGAGGACCTGGCCGCGCTCGAGACCCTCACGGAGGACGCCATCTTGGACGAACTGCACGAGAGATTGCGGCAAGGTTACTACCACAGTTTTATCGGCGATATCCTTTTGATCTTAAATCCAAACGAACAGCAGGACATTTACGGGTCGGATGTAAGAATCGTTCACCGAGCGAACCAGCCCGGGCGGGATCGGCGTTAAATTCAATTCTCCCGTTGATGATTGCAGTATCACACGAAATATCAGTTCAAGTCGCGATCGGATAACGCGCCTCACATATACTCGGTGGCCGATAGCGCGTATCAGGACGTGCTGCACAACGAGGAGGCCCAGCACGTTCTGTTCGCCGGGGAGAGTAACTCCGGGAAAACGACCAACATGATGTATCTCATCGAGCACCTGATGTACCTGGGAAAAGTAAGCGATTATCAGCCAAGTCGTGTAAACAGAGGAAGCCACCATGCGACAGGTGTTTGTTCGTTTGATTTCAGAGCTTGCAAGACATCGGGGCAAGATTAATACGAGCTATCAGAGTGATTCACGCTTTCAGTAACGCTGCCACACCCCTAAATCCTAATTCGACCAGATGTGTCCTAGAAATACAAACCACGTACGGATCGTCCGGGAAAGCCTCCGGCGGCATATTTTGGTTATATCAGCTAGAAAAATGGCGCGTTTCTACCCGCGACAGGTTAAGATCGGGTCCGCTATTTACGCTAGCGCGCATTAGGTTGCCCTGTTACGCGGATTTCGTGCGGCTAGAACTAGCAATTTACTCGCGTATTAGATGCCGAGATTGCGTTGCAACTTTGGCGGTAGATCTGATCGGTGCGTTTATCCATTGGCCACGGTAGTCACGAGATATATCTCCTCGACAGAAATCAATCGAATTTCCACGTGTTGTACTACTTCTACGACGGCCTCGACAGCACGAGCAAGCTGAAGCAGTATCATCTACCACCGGGGCGGCGGTTGCGTTACCTCAGGATAAGCGAGAAGGGAACGGAACGCAAGCGATCGTTCAAGGTTCGCAACGATCCGCGTGGCAACGTCGTCAAGTTCGAGGAACTGAAGGAAAATCTGAAAATCTTGGAGATGGAGGAGTATTACGAAACGATCTGGAAGATACTAGCTGCGATCTTGACTCTCGGGGAAATCCGATTCGTGGAAGGGAACAACGGAGAGGCTGACATGGACAACAACGACGCGGCGACCAAAGGTATATCGGCGTACGTTATTTCCATCCGGTCCGCGATGATCGATAATCCGTGTCGTTTTCCGTGTTGCAGTCGCGCAGCTTCTCGAGCTGGACGAGAAAAAGTTCATCTGGGCGTTGCTGAATTACTGCCTGATCGTGAAGGGAAGCGTGATACGCAAGAAACACAGCTGCGAGGAAGCGAAAGACGCGAGGGACGTATTAGCCAACACGATCTATCAGCGATTAACCGATTGGATAATAAACACTATCAACCATAAATTTACGGTTTCGCGGTCTTTATTGTGAGTTTCGAAACGAGGCTGACTAACCATTCGGAATGATCTAAAACACCTGTGCCTTTTAGCGGTGACAAATATGCGATTAACGTAATGGACCTCTTTGGATTCGAGTGTTTCTCGGTAAATCGGCTGGAGCAGTTGATAGTGAACACGATGAACGAACAGATGCAGTGCTATTACAATCAAAGGGTATTCGCTTGGGAAATGGTAAGGCAACGCGAGACCACCGATAGCGCGATAATCTTCCAAACTCTTATGATCTTGGCCCGTAGCAAGAGCAAGAGGAAGAGGAGATTCCGATGCAGCGTTTGCACTTTTACGACAACAAAGACGCGATAGACAGGCTATTGAGCAGAGACAGAGGTTTATTCACCACGATCGACGAGGCGTCCAAGAACATGCTGGATTATCAATACGTGATAAACAAGATCCAGCAACGATCGGATAGTATTTACATAAAAGCAGTGAGTTCTCACGAATTTACCGTCGCTCATTATACAGGAAAGTTGCTTTACGACGCTAGCGAGATCCCCGAGAAGAATCGAGACTTTGTCCCGCCGGAGATGATCGAGACGCTGAGGCAGTCGACCGTCGAGACGGTGAAAGAGATGTTCACGAACAAGCTGACCAAGGCCGGAAGCTTGACCGTGGTGATCGAAGCCCCGAAAGTCGCGGAGACCACCACGACCAAAGGCAAATGGGGCGCGTTGATGCAGGAAACCTCGAAACCAAGGGTGAGATTGCTTAATAATATCTGTCAGTTTTTATCGTTAGGCAAGAGAGAAACGAAAGGCGCGTGGTCCGGCGCAATGGAAAGATCGAATTGCGGGAACTGTGATTATCCGCGGATTATTTTCTAAACAGAAGTTTAACACCGCGTCGAGGGGACAATTCTCGCAGTCACGGAAAATGAGAACGTGCGCGGCCACGTTTAAATCGACCAGCCTCGAGATCCTTAAGAACCTCTCGTTAGGTGGCGGAAGCGGTGGCATTCATTTCGTCAGGTGTATAAGATCCGATCTGGAGGGTGCGCCTCGTGGTTTTTATCGGGACGTTGTCAGGCAACAGATCAGAGCACTGGCTGTTCTTGACACTGCCAAAGCCAGGCAGCGCGGTTATCCGCACAGGATATCTTTCCCGGAGTTTCTTCGAAGGTAGATCACTCGCTTCCACTCCGTTGCTCGTAATTACCTTGTCCGTCCACGCGACAGTGTTCTTTAACCCTTAGGTATCAATTCCTGGCGTTCGATTTCGACGAGAACGTCGAGATAACCAAGGACAATTGCCGGCTGCTGCTGATCAGGCTGAAGATGGAGGGCTGGGTAATCGGAAAGTCGAAAGTGTTTCTAAAGTATTACAACGAGGAGTACCTGTCGCGCTTGTACGAGACGCAGGTGAAAAAGATCGTAAAGGTGCAATGTATGATGAGAGCGTTTCTAGCGCGGAAAAACATGGCGTCGAAAATCACGAATATAAGGAAGGATCTCGGTAGGTAGACCGATCGTCGAGAGAAGGAAAATTTGGTGCGAGCCGATTCCCCGATTCGTCGCGTCTTTCGCTTTTTGAGAGGCTCGTGCTTTTTCCATTCGTGACGAGAAATTTAACGGGTATTGTTTCAGTGAAGAAAGCGTCCATAAAGAAGAAGGAGACGGTGGAGCTGTCGGAAGATCAGGCAGCGGTAATGATTCAGAAAGGTAGGAAAAGGACAGCGAGGTAGCGAGGGGAGAAAGAAATTTGGTTTTTGACGAGCCTGATAGTCGCTATTGTCTTTTATTACATCCGATTACTCGTTCGCGATGCTCTCGGGACTTTCGGTTCTTTCTAATTCCAACGATATGTTGCATGGGGAAATAGCGTACAGGGGTCATGTAGTGAGGAAGGAGACGGCGCCGCTTCTTGGGAAGGAGAAGATGGGTCCGGAGACGATAGACATGATGAAATTCTACAGCAGCAAATGGAGGTCGAAGAGCATGTTCCAAGTCCTCCTACGGTACCGTGCAGCCCGCTATCAAGACCTCGTGCAGTTTTCGCAACAAGTGAGTGTGCGTAGTGTGGTGGTCGGATGAGAAAGGACTGGCTTTCGCTGCGGAGAGAAATTTCACTGGATATCTTTCTCGAACAGGTGCATCTATTCAATCAGGCGATGATAGCATCTCTCACAGCGACGAATGATCAAATATCTATAGATAAAGTAGATTCGAACATCTCGTCATCCGCATACTTAGGCCAGTTGAAACCACCCCAAGTGCACAAGTTACCTTTCAATTTTTATCATGAGTTCCCTTTTCCCGTCACGGCAATGGAACTGAAAGGTCTTAGGTGAGTGGATTTCACGTTGTTCACCGATATCAGTGTCTTTTCTTTTTCTTTTTTTTTTTTTTTTGCATTAGACGTAGTAGTACGAGGAATCCCACCAATGGTGCCAAATCGATAGCAAAGCTTAGACAAGAAAAATTGTTCTAATAAAATTAGTGTCGACCCTCATCACTAGAACGTCGTCCGCCATTGATTCGTACCGTATGTAGTTGTCGCATAGTTTTCCGTGCCTTGGTCGCGCTTTGTTGCGTAACTTGTCCGTAAGAAAGACATACTAGGACAAAGACTCAACGATACGCACTTTGCGTTCACAGTTTTATACATGTTTCTTGCTTCTTTGTTATCCACGTGTGCCGTGTTGCATTTTTTGTATGCGCTCTGTTTTGTCATTATTTTTCGTTCTCCGTTGTGTGCCGTCTCTACCTCGAAGTAAAAAGAGTCCGCTTAAGAACTCTTCGGAGACTTGTGGCGTCAACTGAGAAATACGTTCTCGCAGATCCGCGTCATCGGCGTCTGACGACGAGCACGAAGCCTGGGACGCGCCATTACGGAGAAAAACAGAGCCGTGGGCCAACAGGAACAGTCGTACCAGAGGTGCCTATCATATTTTGTTTCGTCCAGTCGAGCTGCGTCGACAACGACACTCGATCGTACGCTTTTACCCGCGCGAGAACGGAATTCCATTTTTGAATACCTCTTTCGTACACACCTCGAATATCGCTCTCCTCTCTATTTGCCCGATTCCAGTTCGTCGACTACGCATACAGGGTGTGCATACGAATCGAGTTTTCTAAACGAGAATGAACGATAACCACTTCCCGTGACCACTCTGTGTACGTAATTCGACCGACTCGACGCGGTTTCATCCCGTAACACTATTTCGCTTAAGAGCTGCGTGCTGGGAGTCGAGAAATAATACGAGAAATGAATAATACGAGAGAAAAAAGAAAAAAAAAAAAAAACGAATGAAAAGATAAAATCTCGATTGCCTGAGCCGAGTGGCGACTCTTTTCCTCGAAGAGAACTCACTCCCCATCGGATTGCTCTGCATTTTTCAGACGTCGAGGTTCAAACAACGAACTCGCCACATCGAGTGGCGCAGTCGATGGCCGAGGGGCAGAGTCTGATCGACACTCCGTTTTCCAGAGACCCCGAATATCTCGGTCCGATGTCCTCCAGACGAGTCGTCCCAAAGCAGAATGGATAACTTTGGGTCCCAACGTCCATCAAGCAGCCGTAGTCCCGTACCACCTGCTAACGCTCATAATCCTCGCTCAGTAAGTCTCACTAACCACTCGTCGGCCACTCGATCCATTTCTCTATTACTTTTCTCCTCTGTGTTCGCGGCAATATCTCGTGGCCATCTCTCGCTTTCCAGAATTACGATAGTACCGGATCGATACGCTCTAGAAAACACGCACCGCCTCCACCTCTTCCGTTTAATCAATCACTACCACCCCCGACGCGCAGCTCCGACAATTATAGCTCAGATTTCCGAAGTAAAAACACCATAGAGATTTCCAGCCATGAATGGGAAGTCGAGGATAAAACTAACAGGAGTAGCGGCAATACTAATCGGTTCGAACACGTTACGATGAATTTTCGTTCGGCAAACAGCCTCGATAACATTACTCCCGCTTGCCTTTCTCTCTTTCGTTTCAGTATCAATCCGATTCAGGAATTGCAGATGATAGGTCGCAAGAGTAACTACGACAGTAACGAAGATACCGACGAGCCACCGTTCAATTTTCAGGTAAGAGAAAGAAACGTATAAACGCGTTAATCGACGAGACTAA